>NW_007359981.1:289520-295110 GCF_000359705.1 Exserohilum turcica Et28A | reverse complement strand
CGCGCTGTAGTAGGTGCAGAGAGACTGGCCATAACTCGCGTACGTGCAAGAAAGATACTCTAGGTACTGCTTAATCTATTATGTTAATATGTAGTAAAACAACTATATTGTGGTGGAACTACAGGCTTATAGAGGTGCGCAGGTTTGGTGGGGTGCGGCGCTCGCTTGCCACATACGTTAATTGAATTTCAGTCCCTTCTACAGTAAAGGAGGGGGACAGCTACGTTGTTCAGACTCGTTACTTTTCTACATGTATTTCGATAAATGGTTCTAACATGTTAATGGGGAATCTCAGGGTGTTCGCGGCAGAGATCAGTAGCTGTACGTACTGTACGAAGGAAATCGTGGTTCAGAGTAATTTAGGAAGAATTGAAGAATATATTCGTCGAATTTTGAGTCGAGAAATGTAAGTAAGCGAGTTGGTTCAATTTACTAGTTACTTACATGCATCGCAATGGTCCAATCGCACTCATCAAATTCTGAGTCGTACATATGTATTCTGTAGAGTTATCAAGATATGCAGCCTGATCTATCGTGAATAATGATCCAAAATCTAGGCTTAACTTTCTCTGAGATACTAAGTACTTCCATATATATATTGACACGTAAGGTGGTAAGCAACGAAAATACCACACCTTTCCCCAGTCTCGTCCAAATTCCCTATAATAAATATGCCGCACGTCCAGCCAAGAAATCTCAACATCTCTCTGCTGCTGCCGCAGCTGTAAAACAGGCAAAACGACTTTATTCTAGAACCGCCATCAAACTAAGAAAAAGTTTTTTTGATTTAGAAATATATATATACACACTGAAACGAAGATATCCTGCATGCAAACCACAAGAAGCCAAGTATACTAAACCCAAATCTCGCCACCAAAAAAAAAGACGGCTTACAAATCACGCGAATCCATTTCTACGTACAACAACCACAACTGATCCCCCCTTTATCCTCATGCCAATGTAAAACCTCACCATGCCTACCTTCCAAGCCAACGACGGCATCACACTGCACTACACAACGCACGGGTCGCGCACCGCGCCACCCCTGATTCTAGTGAGCCCCCCCCCCCCCCAATTCCCCCTCGCACCCACCACTACCATCTAACCCGTGACTCTGCACCACCAGCTCCACGGCTTCACAGGCTCGTCGGCCGTCTTCAAGCACAACATAGACGCGCTCGCGCAGCACCACCACGTCATCGTGCCGGACCTGCGTGGCCACGGGTCGTCTCAGAAGCCGCAGGCGGGGTACCATGTATCGCGGCTTGCCGTTGATGTGCGGAATCTGCTTTCGCATTTCCGCCTCACAGACAGCAGCAATGTGAGGGCGATTGGAACGAGTCTGGGCGCAGCCATCCTGTGGAGCTACAGCGAGTTGTTTTCAACTAGCGTCTTCTCGCATCTCGTGTTTGTCGACCAGGCGCCGCTGCAGAATTACCTGGACGACTGGGGTCCTGAGGTGGGGAATCGCGGGTGTAATTCTACTGAATCACTGCGCGAAATGCAAAGGTCTTTGATTAGCCAGCCTGAACACGCGCATCGCGGCACCATTGCCGCGTGTCTGGGATACAGGTCGCATCCGCGGCCTGGGGATCCAACGGCCGAGTCGCAGGTTTGGCAGGAGGATGAAGAGTTCTTTTTGAGAGAGGCGATGAGGGGCGAGGGGTGGTGGTATGGGAAGCTGATGGCGGATCATACGGCGAATGACTGGCGGTACAGCATTGCGCAGAATCTTGGGCCGGAGAGCGGGAGCGCTGCGAGGGTGTTGGTGGTGGCGAGTTGCAGGAGTGGGTGTTTTCCTGCTGCTGGGCCGCTCAAAGTGGCTGAGCTGGTGAATGGAGGAAAAGAGGACGGACGTGCCACGGCTGTGACGGTGGAGTGGGGTGGTCACTGGTGTTACTGGGAGAAACCGGAGCTGTTTAATAAGCTTGTGCTTGAGTTTTTGCAGTAATCACCTGTATTATCACTTCTGCTTGGACTTGGAAGACTACCTAAGACCTGGCTTTCCGCTACGAAAATCATGTCTACGAGTGCCAGACTGGATCTGCACCCTAGCTCTTTCGAAGCAGCCAGCCTTCTACGATTTTCCATGAAACCCAAGAACAAGTAGCATTCTCTACCACACCAACACACTTGACTACGCCCAGTACTCCTTTATCCACTTTCCCACTCTCTCAGCCATACCAACAGCCTCCTTCTCAAAGCCCAGCGTATTACCCAGCAGTATGATATCATGAGGCACGTTGTCCTCAATATCCAACTCAACATTATTACCCGCTTTCTTCATCTGCTCAGCCCACTCGACATCGTCAAAGTACAGTATCTCGGCACCTCCCGTGTTGATCCAGATGGGAACTTGGGTCTTGAACATGCTATTCTTGTGGCAGACATAGGGTTGCGACAAGACTGATTCGCCAGCTGGCCCCGCATACGCTTCTGTAGCCCAGACGGTAAAAGGCGGGGAGAGATAGTCGGACATGTAGTTTCTGTTGGTGCGCGCATATTCGGCCTTGTTATCCGACGTGTCGATCCACGGGGACCAAAGAAGGCCAGCCGCGGGGCTGGGGAGTCCAGCTTCGGCACCGAATTCGGCAATGTAACGCAGCAGAGAGATGGTGAGGTTGCCGCCAGCAGAGTCGCCCGAGACAATGATGTTCTCGGCAGGGACTTTGAGGTCATGGACGAGATAGAGGTACGAAGTCACTACGTCCTGCAGGCCGGCCGGAAACGGGTCCGATGACGACGAAACAGGCAATTTTGCCAGGCGGTACTGCGGGCAAAACACATGCGTTGCGGGCGTGTGCTTGAGGAACAAGCTCGTTAGGAATCCCGTGGCGCCAGACCTTCCGTCGCCATGAACAAATGCGCCGCCGTGCGTATGCAGAATCACCTTGACGTTGCTTTTGTCACTGCCCGGCGTCAAGGGCGCGGGATACCACGTGCCGCCAATTTCGGCTGGCACCACGTCCTTACTGTTCCTCAGCGGGCCCTTGTACGCCTCATCCTTTCCTGGCTTGACCAGCACGAACCGCTCTTTTTCTGCACCGGGGGTGAGCGGAAGCGGCTCTTGAAGCTGCAGCGTGGCAACGTGCCAGAGAGCCGAGGCTAAGAAGCGCACGCCGATGGCCTGGCGGAACGACCACGTCGGGTTCTGGCGACGCGAGGCAACGAGATAAGCGACGACAAAGTAGGGGAAACGTAGGAGCTCGAATCCAACGGCTCCGAGTGCATATATGCCCTTCCAGGGCTGCTGCGTGAGCTTGACCATTTACGGCTGAAGTAGGAGAAGCCCGGTTTTGCCACGTGAGAGTGATTGAGAGAGAGAGAGAGAGAGAGAGAGAAACGGGTGAGTATGCGAGAGAGTGAAAGACCTGCTATCACAAAAATGGTGTTAACGAAAAAACAAAAGGGATGGGAGGGAAGGGAAGTCCCGGTGTCAAAGCTGTGGCGGGTGGGGAGGGAAATACCTCGAATATGTAGTCAGACAGACGCTCCCCTCCCCCCCTCTCCCGCTCTGAATTTGGCTGTGATGACAATGGCGGCAGTTCAGACGCTTAGCGCGTGCGCGTTCAGACACTGACGCAACGCAAGCGAAACTTTGTTGCAAGCAAGAACCCCAACGCATGCACGTGACGCTGTAACCTCGGCTTCGGCTTTTTTTGGGTTCGTGAATTGGACCCAAGGAATCCGAGTAACAATCACACGGGGGTTTTTTTCATGGTGTTGTTTTGTGCTGCTTACCGAGTCTTGAGTAGTAACAAGTAATAAATAAGTAAGTGCTTAGTGGGGTCGATGCTGTGTTCTGATGTGCACGTGTACTTGAGCATGTGAAGCAAGGAATGTACATGGTAATGTATGCATGTACGTACTCTACTGCATTGGGAAGTCCGTTGCATCAGCCACATTGAAATCATTCATACATAAAACAAGTGATACAATAACATGCAAATGCCGAATCCTCCATCTTGTACTCAGCCAAACCACAATGTGTGCTTTTTTACTCGCAGCACAACAAGTGGCCCCCCAAATAAACTTGCCCTCTCTTTCACCCTGCCCAACATCACCATTGCCGTGACACCATCCGTGGTTTTACACGACACAAGCGATTCCAATGGACCCTTGCTGCACGTATACCATACTTACCAGTCCACACTAGTGCCAGCATAACCACAGCTGCTACGTATGCGCCCATCGTTATGCCCCCACGCTACTTGTATTTAAAGCAGGGACAGACGTTAAATGCATTCCAGACATGTATACAAAAGTCCAGTCTAACCGCAAGCAGCCCTGGAAGAAAAGAGCCAACTGCACGTCTACTTATTAGGGTCCCAGCCCAACAAAGACGCATATTTACTGCAGAACTTGAATAGGCTAGGCGAGGGTGCTATCAGCGGGTTCGGTTGAATTGACAATACAATATAAACCCCTGGTCCATACTTATTCAAGTACTCAAGTACGTACGTACGCCTGTTTTATCTTGGGTTGCCGACATGTGCCAAACCATGTACTTATGTAACTGTGTGAAAACCCCCCCCTTGGTGAGCTTGTGAAAGAAGACCCGATATTCGTATTGAGAAGTTTTTTTTTTTTTTTTTTTTTTTTTTTTTTTTACATACAGAGTCTGGAAAACAAGCATTTTCACATTCATCCGAATAAAAATACATAGTTCGGAGAGCTGCGTGTGGTGGTGGTGGTCTCTCCGAGCCAGCAGCCTAGCGCGCGATTACGGTGCTCAGCAAGATGCATTGATATAAAAAGTGGACATGTCGCATGGGGGATTCAGACAACGACGTTTGAATTTTTTTTGCCCTAGTTTTCTATTTCGTTCTACAGAGTCCAAGATCGCTCGCTGGGGCTCTACACACACACACACACACACACACACATCATCTTACTAACATACACAGTCGATGCACTCATCCATACATTCATTCACCCACACCTCAAAACGCCAATCGCCAGGATCCCCACTTCGCTCATTACAACTTCGCCGGCAGTCTTCCGCTCTTCTGCGCGGTATACGTGGCAATAAGGTCCATGAGCTGCGGACTCAGCACATCATACGTCTGGAGGCCGACGGTCCTAAACTTTTCCCTTACTGCCTCCATGCCCGCCGGATTGAACCCCTGCTCAATGATACTGCTTACAAAGGCGGCGAACTGCGGCTCCTGCCATCCAGAGGTATTGCTGAGTTCGGTGTGGACAAAGTCGAGGCCCTTGAAGGGATGCTCGGTTTCGATGCGGCCGAAGAGGTGCACGCCGCACTGCTTGCATGCGTTGCGCTGGATGGCGGCCGATGCGTCGATGATGTGCAGTTTGCTGGCGTTTGCGGTAACGGCTACGTTTTCCCTGGGTACCACACCGACAACCGAGAAGAGGGCGCCTTGCGGCTTCCAGCATTTGGAGCATCCGCATGCGTGGTTGTGCGCGACGTTGCTGGATAGTGTGACTTCGACTTTGTCCGACGCGCAGTGGCAGTACAGCTTGCCGCCGGGGAAGTTGGGCACGCCCTTTTTAATGCCCTTGTCGATTGCGGGGTGGATGCTAACCATGATGAAGATGTTCTAATCAAAGCTATAGTTTTTTTTCT
>NW_007359981.1:270848-287884 GCF_000359705.1 Exserohilum turcica Et28A | reverse complement strand
TTAGAGGTGGCGTAAATCGGTTTCTCGCGACGTGTTACCCCTATATCTGATAGAAAATTGACGAGTTTTGATGAAAGATTTCTGCTTAAAAGTTGGTGTGTGTGACGCCTATGCACTAGAAACTCTGCCAACAAAGCTATATCGCGGCTTGCGAGTTACAAGCCCTCACCCCGCATGACTGTGCGTCCGTGTTTGTTTGAGCCTAGTGCGGAGAGAGCCGTAGGGCATCACATCATGGCTGCTAATGTGTGTAGGAGAAGAGCAGAGTCCGATATGTAAGACGCTGAGACGTTTACTCGGTATCGCTGATTACTGTTGTGATCGGGGTTCATGACTCGTATCTACCCATCCTCATCCCAGGATACAAAGACACTGTCGAGCATCATTACCGCCATGCCAAGCACAGTCGGAAATAATGCCAACGGCAAAGTCTGAGCTGAACCAACTACACCTCCATGCTTCCTAACTCGCACCCTCCCGCTTACGCCGCTCTTCCATCCCCAACTTAATCCGCAGCACTTCTCGCCGCTGCCGACAAATCCTTGCATTGTACCGCGCCTGCAATCTCCTGCAAGCTGCTTCTTCGTACATTTCTCGCATCTCATACAGCGCCATTTCGCCCTCTAAAAGGTGCATGATTTCATTGATTTCGGCTCCGTGGGGATGCTCGGGAGGGGATATCCAGTCTCCTATGTCTTGGTGAAACGTCTCGTGCGCATTGTTCTTGAGAGGTGTTTGGAGGCGTGGAGGGTATTGATGGAGGGTAGTATGGCGAGGTTGCTTTGAGGAAACGGATGGATGGAATGGTGTTTGCGGTAGGGGCTGCTGCGTTTGTGGCGGGGTCGACCATGTGTTGTTTGTGCTGTATCGAGATTGAAAAGGTTGAAATGACGGCGGTGGCGAAAGCAGCGGTATTGATGCTCGTGCATTGTGCGTGCCATCTCGACATGAAGAAGGCTGGGGCAATGGAGCTTGGCAAGGTTTGAGCTGAACAGGTGAGAGCAGACTATTGCTTGGTTTCCGTTCTTCTGGATTGCTACATCCTACTGTAGCAGCAGGTGGAGTATCAAATACCAGGCGGCGTGCAGGCGCTTCCCACTTCTCTTGTCGAGCCTTTCCTTTTGCTGTCTCTGCAGTAGTCCGGTTTTCGCATTTTGTGTTCTTCCCTACAAGCCGCTCTTTGGTGGCTCTGCTGACTTGCATGCGATGTTCATGCGAACCGAACAACTGCATCGCTGGTGCATCGTTACCCGTGTTGGGCAATGGTCTGGGTGCCATGGCTTTGGTATTCCTAGGTTTAGTTCAAGACGATGCGAAGACTTCAGTTGGCTCGAGTCAAAGTTGAGGCTAGAAGATGGCGATTTGACTGATTGTTCATTCGTATTCATGGCCGGAACACTGACATTGTTTGCGGTCCAAGTCGCTCGCGGGTCGCAGTGAACAAAGAGGGGTCATGTGAGTTTGTGATTGACAAAGACCACGACGCCTGACAAAGAAGCTCTCCTTGTCTCGTCCAGCTTTGTAACATAACAGCAGAGCCAGATGATTGGCTTCTCCTGTTCGCTTTATTTCTCAGGCGCTCGTGTCAATTCTCAGAGCGACTCTTAGGTCTGGGGCGTGAGATCATAGGCGTTCCAAGACTGAAGTAAGGCCGCTGACCTTGCTTGCCCATCTGATTATCGTTGCCTTTGCCTCTTGCTTCAATTCTATTGTCGGAGCAGCCACACTGGCAGTTACTACCGGGGTAATGCTGCGCAAAAGGTCAAACCCACCGGTTTTTGCTCTCTCAAGATCGGATGCGGCCTTGAGTATGTCGTGAGACACTTGGTGCGCTACAGAGAGATAGTGCTCAGTGCTGCCTTCGTAGGGCGCGCGTGGAGCGTTAGACTCGGTTTGCATCTTGTACATGAGCATGTTGAGCACCAATCGAATTGTCATATAGTATGAACCAATAAGAGCCATATCCACACTGGGCGGCTGCGACTTTGGCCGCTTCTCTTTGGTTGGTCTTGACAAAGGCCCTCGATTGGCAGGCTTGGCAGGAAGGCTAAAGGGTTTGGTTAGATGCGGATAGTCTGTGGCCCACTTGTGAAGATCGTCAATCAATTTGCATGTAAGCTCTTTACCGGGGGTAACATCCACGCCAGGTCGTATCGGGGTGTCAAGCACGACGCGCAACGAGCCTTGGGTGCCTAGGTAAGCGGTGCAGTGGGGAATCATGAGCTCAATATCAGCAAGGCGTTGGTGCTCATCTTTGGGCATGTCGATGAATGGGATGGTCAGCCAGTCCGGGGTGGAATAGACCGATTTCCTGTTGAAGACAACTGCCCTGTGCCCCTAGAAGCCATCAGCGTGTACTTGTGGGGCGGCGCACGGCACGTGTTGCACATACTTCTTGATTGCGTATGCCTTTGAAGAGAGGCCAGATGGTGCTGGACTTGCAGTTGCTTGGCCCTCGCATCTTCATCATTTCGCTGGCAGCATTCAAGTGGGCCGAGGAGCCGGTGGCGGTCGCGCCGACATAGAGCTCGTAGAGAGCCAGAATCAAAGGCACCAAGACTTCTTCCTCGTCGGGTATGTCGTTCTTCTTCATGTGTGCTATCGAGGCTCGCTGGGCGCCCAGGGCGACCGTGTACCATCTCCACGAGTCGACGATGATGCTCGAGTCCTGGTGGTGTTTGCCGTAGAATGCCATGGCTGCTGCGCGGAGGGAGAGCCGGACGGCGGGCTTGTTGGCCTTGCGATAGATGCTTGGCAGGTGGGCAAGCCACTGGATCTCGGGCGCATACGAGCCGGTACCCTTGTTCAGCGCGACATAATGGGCCAGAAAGGCGTTGTCGAGGGCCTCTGGCAGGGCTCTCGACGGCTGGCTAAAGGTAGGGGGCCTGTAGTGGTAGCGGATGGCGGTCACGGCCTTGGCCACCTCGTCGGGGTTCTGGGGCTCGGTGGAGAAGATGGCGTTGTCGACCATGGCATGGAGAGGCGCAATCGTCTTGTTTAGCGCATCCGACACAGCAGCATCCGCGCCTCTCTTTGCTGGCGGCGCTGCTCTGGCCGTCTCCTTCTTCTTGCGGCCCCGGGGCTTCAGCACGCGCTCCGTCATGTCGATGACGATGGAGCCCTGCAGCGGGCCCGAGCATGGCAGGCCCAGGCGGCGGCACTGGTTGCATGTCTCTGGCGTCTCGTCGCACTAGAATGCAGCCGTCAATACCTTGCACAATGGGCATACGGGCAGCATGCCGTGGCATGCGATGCACAAACCTTGACGCGGCGGGTGCGGCACTGCGAGCAGGCGCGGCTGCGCTGAGATTTCGGAGGCATGTTGCCGTGGGGATTGGACGGCCGACAGCAGAGAGCAGACGCCGGGCAGGACTGGAGAGTGAAAGAGGGAATATGCGCGACAAGTACGAGGCTGGGCCAAGGCGAGGGTGGGCGAGGCTGTGGCGCCGTCGTGATTGGCACCCGCCCTGCACCACCGGCACGCCTTCGTGTCCGCAGCCACAGCCAGTCTAGCAACAACTGCCGTCGACATGCATGCACACGCACATGTGGATGCAAATTTCCTGCCATGCCGCTAACTGCTTGCATGTACTGGAGGTGTAGCTCGTGCCCGCGTGCACATTTGCACAGCCACAGCAACCCCATGCATGGCGGCTCTGGCCGAGACTCTACCAAGTACAAGTAGACTGCGTTGGCATATGCACCCACTGCCACATGTTGCTGTATAATGTACAAATCCTGTCTATTGTCATCTTCATCATTGCCATTCCATGCAGCCGCCGCAACCTAACCACGCCGCTAGCAGCCACCGGCGCTCGCGGAGGCCCGGAACAGCTCCCCAGTCTCCATGCCGCCCGCCGCCAGCCGCCCGCCGCCCGCCGCCCGCCAGCTTACAACTCCCCCTTTTCGCCCTTTTGCTTGCCCTCGTGCTGCAGCTCCTTCATGTGTTCGCCGTGGTCGTCGACTTGCTGCCGATCTGCCGCAATGCTGCTCTCGCCCGAGCTGGCAAGATCCTCGCGCCATCGGCCCTTGCCCTGTGCCTGTTCCTTGAGCTGATCCTGCTTTGCCTGCTCGACCTGGTCCGCGCTGCGAATTGCGTCTTCTTTGATGCCCATGCGTGGCGTAGTTGTGAGCTTCCGCCGTGCCGACAGCGTCATGGGTGTGCGGACCGGGCGCATCATCACGCTAACAATGGCGCGGGGTGCCATGGTCGATGTTTAGAGTCGGACGTGGAATTGGGAGGTAATGTTTGAATGCTCCAAGCAATGCGTGAGGAATGGCTGGAGGTGCTGCGTGTGCAGAAAAATGTTTTGCTGCATGTCGAGGGTCGAGTCCCAACTAAACCCTCGTCCTTGGCCGTGACGTCACCGGGTAACACACCTGTTGACGGGCGTCTTTGCTCCACCGCAATCTCGTCATTGCGCACTATGACGTGAACGCACACTGAGGCTAGCCCCCGAGCAGACCGCAGAGGCTTCAAGGAACGACACTTGGGCACGATAACATAGAGTAGCATGCTCTGGGAACGCCAAACGGTTGAACAACGCGTCAATTGCCCTCGTCACTGCACAGTATATACAATCTCCATGCTAGATCAAAGTACTTCCAGCTAGAGTAACTACAATCCCATAAGCCCCAGTACGCCATGAATTGTTTTGTATCCTTCATGCGGCCGCCAGCCTACACGCGACCCCTCACTGGCTGACCATACACCCAAGATATCAACCATACTCTCAACGCTCATCCAGTGCTGTTCTTTGGCGCACTGCCCGCCCCGCTGCTCTTCTTATTCGGTGCGCCTCCATGTCCCGCGTCAGGGCGGTTGGGTTCGCTAATGTCCTTGTTGCCCGGGCTCACATTCATGCTGTTGTTTGGCCCGCCAGCCTCGCGCTCAGATGTTGCCTCTTCTTCCTCGGGAGATGTCTTTGAAGGGTCGAAAGCTGTCTCAGAGTGTGCCGCGCCATCGTCCGAGCCAGACTTGGAGTACTCGGTCGATCGTGGCTTGAGCGAGTCCTTGTCTTGCGCGTCTTTTTGCGCAAGCCGCGCGGGAGTCGTCGAGAGGAACCGGGGACCGACAGCTGGAGGGCGGGCAAAGGCTACGCGTTGGATTGCGCGTACGGGTTGGATACGGAACATGTTGAGAATGGGATTGCGACTTTTTGTTCAGTTGAGGTAATTCGGTCAAGTTCCAAAGGCTTTGAGGTGGTCAATTGAGTAAAGAAAGTTGACGTGGATGGGATTTTGTTGAGGTACGCACTCTGGGGCAGCTTGGGCCCGATGTGACGAGTAGATGCGACGCTTCTCACGACGATCGTCTGACGTCACTATTCGAGAGGCTGTCGAGGCACCCATGGTCACGTGATATGCAGACTGCCTGAGGACCTACCCCGCAAACCCGTGACCTGCACTCATCACCTTCCACTTTGACATCCAGACAGACGAGCCTGGCCACTTTTATCAGTCGAAACTAACCCCACCGAATTCACCATGGATAGTGCTGATTCTCAGCCTCCACTGGGATCGCTGTTAATTGCCCCGTCCCGAGTGTCCGTTTTACCTAATGCATCATTATCATTTCAGCTTTGGCTTAGTATCAACAAAACCGTCTAGACACAGCTTCCACTATGGTGGGCAGAAGAATCCACACAGGCTGAGTCAGACCCTCCAGACACTTATCACATGATCCGTTCTCTGGTTATAGCCTCCATTGTTGGCCGTTTCATTTGCATAACACGGCATCGGCTGCGCAGGGACATGGAAAACAAAGCATCCGAGTCTTTCTAACCCCTCAAAATTGTAACCTTTCAGACGAGCTACCTTACGCCATGACATCCTCAGCCTGGATCCCTCCTCCCAAGCCAGACCCCAACACTCTCAAGAACCCTCCTCCATTCACTCCCTTTCCACTCATCCAGCTGCGCGCGGGAAGGGTGAAGCAGTCGCTTTGGAATGGCAAGCTTGAATCCGCAATCTACAAAAGCCCCTTGGCCGGCCCTGTCGAGATATCTGAAATAGGCATCATTACGGATGAACATGCATACCCCCTGCATAGAAGTCCCGACAAGGCTCTCCTCCACTATTGCACATCGCACTACGATGCGTGGAAAAAAGAGTTGCCAGAGTCGGAACACTACTTCAAGCCCGGAGCCTTTGGCGAGAATTTGTTCAACGAGGAAGTCAACGAGAAGAACCTTTGTATTGGCGACCGACTCGCCATTGGAGACATTATAGTTGAAGTCAGCGAGCCGCGAGGACCCTGCTACAAGCTCAACCACCGCTTCGAGGTCAAGAACATGGCAAAGCGCACTCAGACTCTGCTGCGCACTGGCTGGTTGTATCGCATTATCAAACCGGGAACTATCGAAGCTGGAGACATGATCTCGCTGCTGGAGCGTCCGCATCCCGAGTGGACAATAGCGCGTGTCATGTATCATCTATTTCTCGAGACGCACAATGTCGAGATGATGAAAGAAATTGTCCAGCTACCGCAGCTGGGCCGGGATGTCAAGCAACAGTTCCAGACTCGGCTTGACAAGGGCGTAGCCGAAGATCAGAATGGCAGACTGTATGGCGGCGAGGACGAAAAGGATTTGACGTGGACCGAATATCGCCTTTTGGAGAAGAAGAAAGAAACGAAGTGTGTTACAGCCTTCACATTTGAGGCTACCGAGGGTATGGCTAACGCTCTGCCCGTCGAGCCAGGTAGCCATGTACGCCTGAAGCTAGGCGGAAAGTTGGTGCGTGCCTACTCGGTGATTGGTGGAACATGCAAGCGGTTTGAAGTCGGAGTTGCTCTCGATCCTGACAGCCGCGGTGGCTCCAAGTATCTGCACGAGCAAACTAAAGTCGGTGACATTCTGACTGTAGGACGCATAACAGCCAGCTTTCCACTTACCCTAGAAGCCGACCACCACGTCATCATCGCAGGCGGTATTGGAATCACTGCTTTTTTGGCGGCATTCAAGCATCTCCAGGAAACCAAGCAAAAATTTCATCTCCACTACGCTGTCGCTGATGAAGTTCCTTTTGCAGCGCAGATGGATGCTCTTGGGTCCCACGCTACAATCTACAAGAAGTCCGCAGGCCAACGTCTAGATGTCTCGGCCGTGCTGGCCAAAGCCGATGACCAAACCCACATCTACACGTGCGGGCCAGCTCGACTCATGGACGATGTCGTCCACACTGCAAAGACGTACGGAATCCCTGACTCGTCCATCCATATTGAAACCTTTACCGTAACTACATCCGGGGATCCGTTTACAGCCGAGCTCCAGCAGAGCAAAAAGCTCATCCAAGTCGGAGCCACACAGTCTCTGCTTGATGCACTCAGGGCCGTGGGTATGGAAATTGATAGTTCGTGTGAGGTAGGCAACTGCGGGACATGCAGGGTAGACGTATGTTCTGGCCGGATCGAGCATCGCGGGACGGGTCTGCAGGACAACGAGAAGAACGACACGATGCTAAGTTGCGTCAGCCGGGGAGTCGAAAGAATCGTGCTGGACTTGTAAAGCAAACCACATCCAAGTACCATTTCTCTCCCTCGGTGTCAGTCTCCGCAATCCAAGCCATGACATCACTGCAACAGCCACTCCAGACGTGCTCAAAGCAACGAAGAAACCAAACAAAATATATTAGCAGGACCAAACCAGCCCCGCCACATTCACACCCATATATACAATGTAACGCCCCCCTCCTATATTCCCCATGCTATGCAATCAGAATAAAAGCCCCAAAAACAGGCTTCCCCCCCCCCTCTCTACTAGGAGGAAAAGTCCACATCTCAATCATCCTACCGCATATTCATAATTAGCTCCTGCACCTCCTTACTATCCAGCGACTTCGCATGCTCTTTTCTTCGGGACGCCGCGTCTTTTCTGCGCTCGCTCCATACCGCCCTCGCGGCGGCGAGTCACATGTTGCCGTTGAAGTACCAGGCGGCGGCGACGGGCCAGCCGAGGATGACGGCGTAGAAGGGGAAGTATCTGCATGGGGAATACGTTAGCAAGTTGCATGTATATGTATATAGCGTTGTGTTTGTGTATGTAGGTGGATGGATGGATAAGTAAGTAAAGAAGTAAGTAAAGGGGAAAACATACACTGAACTCGTCTTAACAAGTCGTCTCCCCAGATCTCCCGCCCGCCACGCATGCGGCGCCATGGTAATGGGGTTGCGGGCAAACGGGTGTGGTTCCACCATTCCGCGCGCAAGGCTGCGCCACATGATGCGTGCTTGGCTTGGAGAGGGCATTTTGAGACTCAAGTTGAGTTGAGTTGAGTTGGTGTGATTCAAGTCTCGATGTTGTATGTATGTGTATGTGTTTGACTTTTTCGCTTTGGTAGCTGGGTAGATCGTTGGTTGGATTCGATGGGCTGATTCTGTGTTCGCTGCTGGTATATATCGTGTATCGCTCTGTCAAATCTCCGATATAGTCGTCGTAGTAGTAGTCGTAGTAGTCTTCGTAGTCGTAGTAGTCTTTGCTGCTATTGCTGCTGTGTCTCTTCAATCCCGTACAACGCCCCCAAACAGTCCCCCTATATATCCACCCTCACCCTCACACACCCACCTCTCCTCCAGCTATTACCCATGGGAAAAGACAACACCCGCACAATCCCAGCGTATCGCACCACCAACACTTGGGCATCGCGTGAGATTCGCCTTACTTACACATCCACATGCATAATCCACGCCCACACATACCCTTACCCTTACCCTTACTTGCAATAGCCCCCCCCCCGCTGCCATCCGCTAACCGCAACCCCCCTCCGGGTACCAGGCCAGCGGCGGCAACGGACCCACGCACCCAGGCAAAAAGTGTCCAAACTACCGCAATAGGCAAAAGATCACCTGCGTCGTTGAACCCAGTCGCGCATTCCCGGCGCGAATTGCCCTGTTGAGCTTGTGCCAGCTCTACTTCCGCAGAATGCTGATGCTAAGGTAAATGCCCCAATACAGGGGTTCTACAATCGCCCTCTCCTTTTTTTTTCTTTTTTTTGGAGGGGGGGATGTGGTCGTGAGAGAGTGGTGTGATACTTTTTTTGCTGGCTGGCTGGCTGGCTGGGGGGGAATTCGGCGCGCGGCATCCGCCGATGAGCGGCAATGACTCGGTTACCGTGCGGGTGGCACGAGGGTGGGGTGATGTGCTTACATGCACATGTACGTATGCTGAGGGAGAAGGATGCGTTTTGGCCGACACATGATGGATTTGGAGAGGGGGAATTCCGCTTTTCGGGTAGTGGGTGGGTTGGAGGAGATGCATGGTCTTTTCTGTGTTATTAAGTGTTTTTCATTGGTGCAATGATGTCTTTTTTCTGTTATGCTGGTACCGTGAATGGCTGGATTATATTGAAATGTCATTGTACTTGCTTGCATTGGCTCATATGCTGAATATGAGGAGCTCCATAGACATTGCATACTATTGAAAAAAAGTAAGAACGGGTATAATCTCGTCACTCGTACTCGTCGCCATGCTCCCTCTCCTACTGCTTCCCCAACTCAACGATATCCGCCATCCCCATCATCCACACCCCCTCCTCCCTCTTCCCCCCCATACACCTCACTCCCGCCTCCACAGCCGCCCTCCCAATCATCCCAGCATCCTGCGCCCACCAATCCGTCAGCTTGCCACTCCCCGCGAGACCCTTCAAGCCCTTGGCCAAGCTCCTGAGCGCCGCCTCCGCCGGCCTACTATCGCTCCTCTCCCCGACAATCAGGCCTGGGCGCACAATGACGGTATGCTTGAAGCCCAGGCCCTTGACCGCCTCCTCCAAGTCGCCCTTCATCTTGGGATACGCAAAATACGAATTGGGATTTGCGCCGTTGGACGAAATGAGCACGTAGACATCTGTGCCGGCTGCTTTAGCCGCCTGGGCCAGCTCCAGAGCTAGGTCGTGGTCGATTTTACGCTGCGCTTCGACGCCTCCGGCTTGTGCGCGCGTGGTGCCTAGGGCATTGAAGCATATCTTGGGTTGCTGCGCCGAGGGGAACTGGGCCTTCCATGCGGATGTGTCGGCAGACTGTATGGGTTGGAGCTTGGTCGAGCCGTTGGGATTGGGCAGTTCGCGCCGGGTGTAGGCGTAGACGGAGGAGAAGCCCGGGTGAGCGAGCAGTGTCGAAAGGATGTTGGAGCCCTGAGCTGAGATGTTAGGTCCGGGTTCACCGGGTGGGAGATTGGGGAGCGGAGAGCGGCGTGGAACGTACGACAAGGCCGGTGCTGCCAGAGAGTACTGCCGTTGCCATTGCTAACCAGACTACGCTATCAAAGAGGCTCTGGGGTCTTGAGACGCTATCGGCAAAGCAGTGGGGATGGTTGGAGATGCTCACTCATCGACAAAATCTCGCGCTTGATAGGCTCGCACGCTGGGTCCAGGCCCGGAATGACGTCATGCCGAGGTATGGCCTGTCCATGTCTCGACAACGATGCATCTGGATATCAAGACGCGCAACATGTAGAGGTTGAAAGCCAAGGTCAAGAAGAAGTTGGAGTCGAGCAATGCCAAGGTGGGATACCTATTTCCAGAGTTCGGCTGCACGCGACAGCATTGACATCCCATCCAACACTGGCACCGCATCACAAACTCAACTCTCATTTCAGCCACGAAGGTTGAGCTTCGCATCCAAACCAAACTATCAAGTCCCTAACCATATCCCTACACACGACAGACCTCAGAAATTCACCACGCTCGCCTCCAGCACGCCCTCTTCGCCAATCATCCGCTTGAGCACATCCTCGCCCACCGGCTTATCCACCCCCAGGATCATCAACGCCTCTTTACTTCCATTCTGCCGCTCCTCCACCTCTTCATCCAACGGCGCAACATTCATAAACTTGATATTAACACCAGACTGGCCGAGCAGATTTCCTACATAGCCGATCCGGCCGACGGAATCAAAGTTGCGGCAGATGATCAAGGTACCGCGGGGCACGAATTCGCCCTTGAACTTGCCCAGGCGTGAGATGAAGGGCCGGTTTTCCGAAACTGAGCCTTGGATGATTTGCTCCTCGTCGTCTGTACTCTCCTGCGTTGAACGCGCACCAGACTGCGATATGTTGGAGCGCGATTGTTGTGACACTGAGCGCGAGGCGCGGGCGCGTAGAGTAATGAGCGACGAGTACGGTTTGTCTTCGACGTCTTCGCGCGAACGCTGCTCGTTGATGAGAATACCTCGTTCCTTTGCAAGGATCTCGGCATTCACAATGTTGATGTTGAGGCCATCGCTGGAAGTGATCGGAGTCAGCAATCCCTTGACGAGCGCAGCAAACAGAGGCTTTGTGGTGTTGATGGTCGCCAGTTTGCCTTCGTACGTCAGGTCGAAAGTCGTGCGGAAAGAATCTCTCTTGACGCTGGAGTAGTGCTGAGTATACAGGCTGCCCATCTTCTCCACCAGGTTGATGAAGGGCTGCAATGTGCGGTATTCATCTGGCAGCACAATGGGTGCATTGACTGCTGACCGCGGAAGTTCACCCGAAAGAATAGAGACAACCTGCTCACATACATCGATGGAGACATTCTCTTGCGCTTCCTTGGTGGACGCACCGAGGTGGGGTGTTGCAACTACCTTTGGATGCGCAATTAGTCGAGTTGCCGACGAATCTGGCTCCGGAGGCTCCGAGGTGAAGACATCAATACCAGCTCCTGCAATCTTGCCAGCATCCAAAGCTTCGACGAGGGCGTCTTCATCAATCATTCCGCCTCTCGCCACGTTCAGAATCCGCGCCGTAGGCTTCATCGTCTCCAACTCTGCTTTGCCAATCATGCCTTTTGTCGAAGCGATGAGAGGCGTATGAAGTGTCAAGAAATCCGCCTCTCTCAAAATTTCCGCAAGGCTGGGTTTGAGCGTCACTGAGGCTGCTGCTGCAAGGTTGGGATTGGCGTAAGGGTCGTATGCTATCAACCGCATGCCTAGACCATTGGCAATCCGAGCGACTGTGAGACCGACTATGCAAACGTGAGTGATATTCAGAACACGCATCCTTCTACCTTACCTTTACCCAGACCGACAATGGCAAGCGTCTTGCCTTTGGCTTCTACACCCACAAGCCGACTTCGCTCCCACTTGCCGGCCTTGATGCTTTGTGAAGCATCACCCACGTTTCGCGCGACAGCCATCAACACTTCTTGGTTAGCAAATGCACGCCTATGTCCATGGTCTACTCACGCGCAATGGTATGTTCTGCTGCAGCATTAATGTTCCCAGAGGGTGAGTTCACCACGACGATGCCATGTAGAGTGGCCGCTTGCACGTCAACGTTGTCAACACCAACACCCGCGCGCGCGACGACTTTCATGTTCTTGGCTGCACCCAGAAGTTCTGCCGTCACCTTGGTCTCGGAGCGAACAATGAGGGCGTCATATTCACCAATGATACTTTTGAGCTCGTCTGCGCTGAGGCCCTTCTTCTCGTCTACCTCGAACTGGTCTTTTAAGAGGGCGAGGCCATCTGGTGAAACCTTTTCCGGTATGAGGACTTTGGGCTTTCGGGTATGCATAAGGATGGCCATTTGAGTGAGACTGTCTAAGTTTGTTCTTCTAACCGTAAAGTCGACGGGAAATTCGGAAGCAACCCTGTTCAAATGGGGTAGGATGGGATATGTGAAGAGTAAGCACAGTCGTCCGCGTCCTGGAATGTTTCAATCCGGGAGGCCAAAGGCAAGCATTCAGATCCCAAACATGAGACACTGGGCATTTTATATAAGGCCACATGATGAGCCGCTATCGGGCTCCCACTGTAACTTGCGTCAGACTGCGTTGATGTGATGGGCCGAATTATTAGTACAGGCTACCCCGCACTTTAACCCCACGGGGTACGTCTCACTGCGGGCTGGAGCTATAATTCTGACAATAAGAGGACGAAAGTACTCAAATCAACTCACTGCTAGTCACGCAGTGCATGGACAACGCAGTTGGTCCGTAATGGCGGTGAACATGTTGAACAATGAAACAGAACCTGTCAACACCGAAAAAGAGCGTCCGTCGCGGGTACCAAGACATGCATTGCTTAGCTTGAGCAGCTAGACCAGAATCATCTTTGATCATTGGAGGCTCAATGGTATTGCGTGGGATGCGTGCATCATGCACGGATAGTCGGCCCTGTCCGTTTACCAATTACTACGTGTCTTGAGCTTCTCATTTTGCACAACCTCGATCCAGTAACCATCAGGATCTACAACATTCGTCAGCTTTCTTGCTTGTGTATCAAAAAGATAAGGACACACCTAGCACAAATGCAATGTTCTTCATGCGACCGTCAGTCAGCCTCTTCTTCCAGGTAACATTCTTCTCCTCGAAACGAGCACAGGCGGCTTCTAGGTCGTCCACAGCAATGCAAATGTGGCCAAAGCCCTGTGGTGCGTCGTTTCCGTTATGGTACTTGAAGTCAGCGTCGTTCTCGGTGCCGTAGTTCCATGTGAGCTCAAGCAGGCCTTCGCTGGATGCAAGGGGATTGACGCCGTTAGCTGTCGCCTCAGGCGCGTCTGGACCATATCCGAGGAAATAAAGGTTGAACTTGGCACTGGCGTTTTCTGATGTGCGCTGTAGCTTCATGCCCATCACATCTGTGTAAAACTTGAGAGAGACATCCTTGTCCTTGACGCGAATCATGGTATGGTTCTGCTTCTGTTAGCATCTCGATAGTAGAGCATCGCGTGCCACCCACCATGCGATAGGTACTGGTGTCGGTGTCTTTGACGCTTTCAGTCTCCTCCAAAGGCTTTTGGCCGATCACTTCAACCCAGTAGCCATCCGGGTCAAGCACGAAGGCGATGTGGCGCATGCGACCGTCTGTGAGCTTCTTTTGGAACTTGTAACCGGCATCCTCCAGTCTCTGACACGCAGCTTGAATGTTGTCGACCGAAATACAAAGGTGGCCGAAGCCTTTGTGCGGCTCGGAGTTGCCATTGTTAACCGTGTAGTTGGGGTCGTTTTCGGTGCCATAGTTGTGTGTGAGCTCAACAATTCCTTCGCGGTCTGTCCAGTGATTGGCGTGCGAGACAGCCTTGGGGCTATTGTATGCGAGAAAGTAGAGATCAAATCCGGCATCGGGTTGCTTGATGTGGTTGATCTGCTTCATGCCCAGGAACTCGTAGAACTGGACAGAGCGCTTCGGATCCTTGACACGGATCCTCAAAACGGTCAGCCATGGACCAATTGTGTGTGCTGAGTGGCACAGATTGCCACGCGGGTACTCACATCGAATGGTTGAGCTTGTACGCAGCTGGATTGGTCGTCATGGTTGCTAGCGCTCGCACAAGAAAACTAGGGCTATGACTTAATCTTGCAGGCCGAAATGCAGTGAGTGTAGTTGCTCGTGCTCGCGATGTCTGCGAAAATGCTGGGCGCAGGAAAAACATGAATTGAGCTGTCTAGCGAGGGAGGGCAGAGCAATTGAGGGGTGAGGAATCAAGGGGCCAATGACGTCTGTCACCCAATGTGGAGCTGGCGGCTTGCCCCTCACCACCACCACCCGGCTTTTACTCGGACTTAGCGTCGTGGAGCAGTGATGCCATCTTGCGTTTGTTAGAGCAGCAGCTCGCCGTTCAGTCAAATAGATGTATCACATATTGTATGAAGATACGCGTCTCGGGAGGCTGGGGTGCATGCTCTGGATTTGGTGTGGATGCCACGAGGATCTGGCTGCAGCACCACGGTGAAGCACAGGTCACGTGGACACGGCCTGCGAGCGGACATGAATGACGACATGAAGCGACGCAATAGTCCGTCGACAGCCCGCCTCGCCATCATCTCGAGACCAGGATAACAATATATCACGCCGTATTGGGCTCGACACAGACACGCGTAGATGCATCCGAGGCTCACGAGAGCACGTGCGACGGAACAACAGGCGCTCCGGCCGCTGGTCATAGCTTTGGGGCTGGTAAACTTGGCTATTGTAGACATCAGCATACCAACAAGAGACGCGCACTAAACCTCCTCCCTTTGCTGTGTCAAGCCAGTCTTCGCACCTGACGGTCGCTGCTGAGCAACTCCTTGATCTGCAGGTAAGAGTCCGCCTGCCGCCCAGCAGGTGCACAGAACAGCCCAGGAAGGGGGTTGCGCCAGCCATCGACCAGGTACGTGGGCCTTTCACTGCGTCACAAGCATTCAAATCGCCGCCGTTGCCCAAGCACCTCGCATTCGCTGCGCAGCGCCCAAAACACCCAGGCCTCCGCTTCTCACCCATTGTTATCGGCACACACTGCTAGTCTCCTGACCATGTCCCGAACAGGTATACCAATGATCAACATCGCTAAAGTGAGCGATTGGCTCACGCAGAATGCCAATGAGAACATATATCCGCGGCTGTTGTAAGTTGTGCTTGTCCGGTGCACCCGACTCGACTAACGTGAGGAGCTTGATGTCCCCAAATGGCACTTTACTAGCTTACTCCAAGCCGGTACAAACCAAGGAACTCCGCGACCAGGCTGCTCTCATTTCCATGGCATGGAAGGACAACTGCGCTGGGCGGCAAAAGCTTTCGGCGCGAAATGGCACCCCTGATTCATCGCTGAAACCCGCTCTTAAGACGCTTACCATCGAGACCCAAGACTGCAACATCATAGTGCGTCTGCTGCAACCCGAGCTCCTATTGGTTCTTATTGGCAGGATCCCCCCAAGCAAGAAGCAGGTATTCAGAATCTCACCAGAGGGGCTAGGGGACCCAAGATATCCAGATGTCGACGTTGCTTCTCCGGGCTCAAGTATCCCGTCACATGTCCAGGGCGACGCCTCAGCCGACAGCCTAGCGCCCGGCAATGGAGGACCAACTCCGAAGCACAAGGCGCCCTCCCTGTTTAGCAATATGAGTCAGCGCGAAAAAGATATCAGGGGAGGCGCGCTTCATGTGCAACGAAAGAAACTAGACGCCTTGGCCGAATATGTGCTCAAAGATTTTGAAGACACTGCCTTCGTCATGCCCGCAGACGCCGACTTGCAGTAGTACCAGGGGCATTGTCCTGCGTCCAATATTCGTTCAGTCTGCTGTTTGGGTCTGCGGGGCTTTAATATCTTTGACTTTGCTGGATGCATTTACTCGAGTGCTCAAGTTGTCCATGATAGGGGCGATTGCATAGTCTCCCGGACCCAGGCAGCGTGGTTTTTCAATCACTTCAACATGATGGAGCGTTGGGCGGGAAAACATGATCCATCACCAACATCCCAACGCTCAAGTAACGGAAGGCCTCCCGCATGCTCACATGACGCGCAACATTCTGACATCCGCCATAGAAGGCTTCTTTACCACATTCAACGCAATTTTCTCGCCATAGTAGGCCGATGACGGAAGTTCCTCAAGCTATGATTGAGGCACCAATATAATACACTTCATACCGACTCTATTATCTCTTTTCCCAGGGCGTCCGAATCAGCTCAGGCCCAGTCGACTACGAATACCACTTCTTTCCCATTCAAGGCCTTAGTAATATCATAGGACATTATAATCTTTCACTCCAAAAACAACGTTTACCAATTTCTAAAAACGCTATACCAGCAATGTACCTTCAGTAGCGCCTGAAGGCGAAGCAAAGTCGCAAATCGAATTCAAGATTGGAAACACACTTCTTTGTTGGCTAAGAGCTTCTGAGGTCTGCTCAGAAATTTGAACAGATTGACTTTGCAACACCCTTTCGTTCATGGTCCTGCCACGTGTATATCTGGGCATTATTGTATTACTATCGAGATGCCCCATAGCTTGGTTTCTACACCTGTACAGTACAGTACCTTGAAGGAAAACATGACATTGTCTACACGATTCGATGTGTGATTACTGAGTTCGCTGATGTGCACTTTGCAATATGAATGTTGGCTTACAGACATATTATTCTTTTGTACGTGCAAACAGCATCACATTTGTTTGGAAGATGTTACAACAAGCGATACAAGCAATGCTAGTGCTTCTTAAATGTGCATGGAGCCATGGCTGATGGCGTCAGTGTGGTGTGGGGAACCTAGGATTCTCATCAATGCTTTCTCCACATTACCGCTTATTATTATTATTATTATTATTATTATTATTATTATTCTAGTTTAACGTCCTTTTTCAG
>NW_007359981.1:255036-265619 GCF_000359705.1 Exserohilum turcica Et28A | reverse complement strand
AGAGCCCAAGCTCTGTGAGAAAATTCTCACAGGCGTGAGAAAACGAAGGAAGGCCTCCTTCTTCTCCCTACTGCGCGCTAGCGCCTTAGCTGCAGGTGTTAAAAGTGCTGTTAGTCGATTCCTCGTGGTCGGTTCTCCTAGATAGCGTGCTTTCCTAGCGGTTTCCAGAAAACTCGAAGTTGGTGTATTTGGCACATTACCGCTTACAGTCCCCACAAATCTTTACTTTTGCTCAGCCTTACCGGCACCTTTTACCGAGCGTTTCGATCAAATCAAATCCTACAGGTGTAAGCATGCAAGTAATGTCAGTAGCTACTGAACGCCGTCGCGAGTGTGCGCTCGTGATTGTAAGGATCAACCGCTGGGGATAAGTGGCATTAGTGCTTATCGCCATAATGCTGTCACAATGAATAATCAGTGTGCTCGAGGTACTACTGCATCAGTCGTTAGAAATGATATCAAGGTCATTGATGCGATAATTTTGAATCCAGAAGCGGTGCGTATAAATTTTAATTCCGCTCACTTCTGCTAATATGTAATTCCAAACGCAGAGCCACATGTCATTAGCACGAACACCCATCTACCTGAGCCATCTCCGATCCTCACAACACCACATCCTCCTTCCTTGCTCGTCACGGCAAAACATGGCACTCGACGGGCCCTCGCAATTTGAGAAAGTCAACAAGACGCTCGGTCAAACTCCAGGCATCCATATCTTTCTTCAAAAAGTTTTTAACAAATTTATCCAACTTCCTGCGCTTCTGTCATTTATTGCGAGTGGACAGACTCTTTGGCGCTTTAGCTGTAGTAGCAGCAGCAAGTTCTACACAAAATCGAATTAAGAACCCTCTAGCGATCAGCATCTGGTGCACTTACAGCGAAAAGGGACCACAGCAGGCACCCCGCTTATAACCACAGTGTTTGCACTACTTGCACGATTAAACGAATCCTCAGTCCCACTGAATACTCTGAGGACTTACGCGGTCATTGCAAAGTTCACTATCATGAAAAATACAGGATCCAGCGCCACAGTCTTTTGAGGATTCCGCCAAGAAAGTGCCATCTGCTCCTACAAGCGCGCCAGAGATACCCTCTGGCATGTTTGCTACTGTATTTTCAGAGGTGGATGTCTCGGCTGGAGCGGCCCAGGAACTTGTAGCTGAGAATGCAGCGATCATGAATGCAACAGTGGAGAATTTCATGTTGGAGGTTGAGCGTATTATTAAAAACGAGGCTTGAAGTGTAAATTTGGGAGGGGGGCAGAGAGACTCAAGGACTGGTCAAAGGCGGGTCGACTTATATGTTGGCTTACTAGTTACATAACTACAAATATTGCTTATTTATTGCGTGGAATTTGGATGATACCTCGCATTCAATGCGGAGCTGTGGACCGAATAGTACACAAGTACTGTTATAGAGCGAGGCAGGGCATTGGACCGGGAACGCATAAGACAATATGCTACGGTGGCCGTAGGAATCGGGGACCAGGAGAGATGGGTCTCTTCCAGCACAGCCTATCACAAACGTATTACGTACCATTGCGAAGGCCCATTGCAGGACCTGTCGACTATTAGGGTGTTGTCACACTAAGCTTTGGGAGCATTGGGGTGCAGCAGCTCATATTGGCCCCTACCTATCAACACCACAGCTGCGGCGATCCACGAAATCTTCTCTTGGCAGCTGAACAATTTACTACTGTGTCGTTCCAGTCTGATCTGAGCTCACCATGTAAGCATGCAGGCCATCTTGCTTGGCAGACATGTGAGGGAAAATGGCCTCGCGCTCTTGGATATTCGTCTAGGTTAATCGCATACGTATAGGTGCGACCACAGAAACTCTCAAGAAGATCAGCTGGGCGAAGGGCCATTTGGACAATTAGCTGCAATAGTAGCTGCAGCCGTAGCTATAATAGTACACAGCCACTGCGGTGGTGGTGGGCAGCTTCTTTGGTGCTGATGGGCAGACTCGGCAGTAGTGGTAATAGTCAGCCGCTGCGGTGGCGAGAGGCTGCAGTAGTGGTGATTACGCTTTCTAGTAGATAGAGCTCAGGCAGGTTGCTCAGAGATAATCAGCTGTTAGGTAGAAATTGTATACAAGGTAGCCTTTGTACAGGACATCTACTAATACTTGACAAATAAAAGTATTGTAGGCTGTAACAAAGTACTATGTATAACTGATTGGACGATGGTTACTCTAATTACGAAAGGGATTATACTGCGTTCTATTTCTTTGGGAATTATCAAGCTTTTAACTAGTTGGTAAATAGTTTTAGCAATAACTACTGCCGAGTTCCTACTATTATACATATGTCGTTATTCTTTTACCTCTTGTATTTTTTCAGACGCGACTTTGGACAAGTATTCGGCCAAGTAAGCGCATTGATATCACTTACATGAAATTTCGGACATTTATTTTTCAACAGTCACTTTTTGCCGGCGAGCAAGTGCAGCATATGCATATGCTTGAATAGAAGGCATGAAATGTATGTCACGTGCTGACACATCCGATCATGTTGGAGAGAACAGAGCCTCGGGGATGCAGCTCCGAGCTCCGCGAATCCCCCGCGCCCTCGCACCCCTTGGCATCTGAAGCACGCAATTCGCGCTAGAGCCAAATTCTCGTCGCGTCGAGGCGACATTCCGTGTATTTGCAATCTATCGCCCGAAATCTGTGCTAGAGCGTCTAGCCAGAGCCAATCATGGACGTCGCGAGCGATTGCGTCTTCGTCGGCCGTCAATCTGCCGATGTCGCGGGCACAAGGTGGCACTTTTTGACCCCTACGACACGGCCAGTCCACCCCACCGATAAGTTTCCACAGGTCAAGTCTCGGGAGAGTCCAGTCCAGCTCTCACTCTCTTCTATACACCAAGAAGAGACTCTCGGCACCTCTCCGCAAAGACTGAGACGCCGAGGCGCATACATTGCCCGGCAAGATGCATTTCCAGCAGGCTGACTCGGCCGGCCCTGGCGCTGAGCAGAAGACGCCCAAGGACTTCACCAACAAATCGTCGAGTCTGCCTTTCGGCCAGGACCTCGCCTACCAGTCCATCAGCGGCCCGACCTACCTCACCGCGCAAACGCTCGTCCAGCAGGTCGCATACGCGCTCTCGGATAAGATCTTCGCATACTCGGTCGAGTCGTTTGACCTGGACGTTGCAGTCAAGCACTGGCACGAACAGGGCGAGAAGAATGCCTTTGGATACCAGACTGGAGTCTCCTCTCTGGAGACGCGGACAGGGGCGGGCGCAATTGCGCTGGGCTACTTGTTCTCCAAGGACTTTGACCTGAAGAAGCGCCACATTCCCCAGGCCATCATCGCCTCTTCCTCGACGCTCAACTACCTCCGCTCCTCGCTCGACCAGCTGGCCGCCCTCTACTCGGTCGCCAACCCCCTCACCGCCCACATTGCTGCCGTCGACTACTCTGCGAATGCGAGCGCCGGCCTCGTTACCGACTATGTTTCCTCCCTTGCACTCGCCGAAGACCTGGGCCTTGGTCTCGTCTGCAGCCCGTCTGTCTTTGAGTCGCAGCACATGTCTCTTTTTGCGACGTTGCTCTCGAGCGTCATGCCTACGATCCACACCTACGACGGCATCAGCGTTGGACGGGAGACGGCAAGGCTGGTCGACACCCTTGACCAGAGCAGGCTATACAACAGCTATGAGGCAGTGCTGAAGGCGGTATCTGAAGTAGACAAGAAGCACTCGGACGCTGCCGGGCGCACGCTGCGTCTCCTCCAGGCTTTCAACGACGAGCTTGGTGAGGACTACAAGCTCTTTGACTACTACGGCCATGAGGAGCCAGAGAGTGTTCTCGTCGTCTTCGGCACTGTGGAGGCTTCTCTGACTGCTCAAGTTGCGACTGCACTTTCCCGGGACGGTGAGAAGGTCGGTGTCGTCAACGTCCGCGTCTACCGCCCCTTTGTGGAGGAGGCTTTCCTGGAAGCACTTCCCAAGAGCACCCGCCGCGTTGCTGTCCTTGGCCAGGTCAAGGATGAAGCCGCCGTGCTCGACCCTGCTGAGTACTCACGGCTCTATGCTGACGTACTGGCCGCTGTTCAGTTCACCCTCGATAGGAGCATAGAGGTGACAGACGTCAAGTACTCTCGCGAGCAAGTCTGGACACCCAGCAACTTCCTCGATGCTTTCCGTCAAATCCACGCCGAGAAGGAGGGTACAGACGTTCGCTCTCACATCGACATCTTGAACAATGCCGATGTGAAGCAGTACAGCTTCTGGAACTTGGATGGATCCCCAGCTCTCAACGCACCTGCTGCCATCGGCAAGCTCTTCTCCACCGACTCCTCCAAGAATGTCTTTGTGCGCAACGGACATGACAACTTGGTCCAAGGCGGTGTCACGCGGACTGATATCCGTAATGCTGACTACACCATCGAGGCTCCTTATGCTGTTGAGCAGGCTGACGTTGCTTACATCGGCGACGAGGCTATTCTCAAGGAGTACGATATCCTGAACAGCGTCAAGCCCGACGGCTCTATTATCATTAAGCTTCCAGGCGTGAAGAATGAGGACATTGAGAAGAAGCTGTCGCCCGCATTCCGCAAGGCTCTTGTCAGCAAGGACATTGAGCTCTTCGTTTTCGACCCTACTCTGTCTGAAGCTGTCGCTGAAGCCGAGTCTCTGGAGCCTTACCTCACACAGCTCGCCTTCCTCAAGATTGCTCGTGAGGACCTTCTAGCCTCCAGCCTATCCAAGCTTGGCGCTATCAACGGCAGCCCAGAGCTCTTTGAGAAGCTTGCTGCGCAACTTGAGAATGCTGTCCGTGAGGTAGAGGTCCCTGCTGCCTGGGGCACTGTGGACGCTGAGCCCATCCGTCTTCCCTCGGACATCAATGTCACCAGCTTTGCTCCGTTCGAACGAGAAGAGGACGAGCCTCCCACGCTGCTCAAGGACTGGCAAGTTGCTGCCAAGGGCTTCGTTTTCAAGGAGGCTTACGGCACCTCCAACCAAGTCCGTCCTGACCTTGGCGTCAAGACAAGCATTGTTCATGTCAAGGAGCGTCGTCGCCTTACACCTGAGAACTATGACCGTAACATCTTCCACATTGAGTTCGATCTCGGAAACTCTGGCGTCACCTATGCCATCGGTGAGGCTCTTGGTATCCATGCTGAGAACGACGAGAAGCAAGTCGATGAATTCATCAAGTGGTATGGCCTCAACCCCAACGAGGTTGTAGAGGTGCCATCTCGCGAGGACCCCAACGTCCTGGTCAACCGTACCGTCTACCAATCTCTCATTCAAAATGTCGACATTTTCGGTCGCCCACCCAAGCGCTTCTACGAATCGCTTGCAGAGTTTGCTACTGAGGAGGCTGAGAAGCGCGAGCTGCTCCAGATCATCAGCCCAGAGGGTGCTACCGAGTTCAAGCGCCGGGCCGAGGTCGACACCATCACCTATGCGGACATCCTGCTCGAGTTCCCATCTGCTCACCCAAGCTTCCACGACATTGTCCGCATTGTCAATCCCATGAAGCGCCGCGAGTACTCTATCGCTTCTGCCCAGAATGTGACCCCCAACTCTGTCTCTCTGCTCATCGTAACGGTGAACTGGGTCGACCCCAAGGGCCGCGACCGCTTCGGTCAAGCCACCCGCTACCTCAACAGCCTCAAGATTGGCTCTCCCGTCACCGTCTCTGTGAAGCCTTCCGTTATGAAGCTTCCTCCCAAGACCACTGCGCCCATCATCATGGCTGGTCTGGGTACCGGTCTCGCTCCTTTCCGCGCTTTTGTCCAGGAGCGCGCCTACCAAAAGCAGCAAGGCCACGAAATCGGCGAGGTCCTGCTTTATATGGGGTCGCGTCACCAACGCGAAGAGTACCTCTACGGCGAGGAATGGGAAGCCTACCAAGACGCCGGTATCATCACTCTGATTGGCCGTGCCTTTTCCCGTGACCAGCCCCAGAAGATTTACATCCAGGATCGTATGCGCGAGTCTCTTACGGATATTCGACGCAGCTATCTCGAAAAGGAGGGTAGCTTCTATCTGTGTGGTCCGACATGGCCTGTCCCCGATGTCACAGAGGTGCTGCAGGAAGCTGTCGAGGTGGACCACAGGGTCAAGAACCCATCTGCCAAGAAGATTGACAGCCGCAAGGAGATTGAGAAGCTCAAGGATGAGGGCAGATATGTGCTTGAAGTTTACTAGACGGGGAATGTTTTGTCTTGATTAAGCTACGCATATAGACGGGCTGTTTTGAGGGTTCATGATATTACGAAGGTTCAAAAAGGGGTATTTTGATAAAATTTCCGGACAAAATAGATTGACGTTGAGTTTGTTCTATGAGTTCACAGGGTTCCTTGTTCGTACAGATGCAGATTCACGTGTGACCTTGAGCTCTAATCCAATATCGCAAGTCATACTCATAATATCTATCTGAAGAAACCACTATCAAATTTGCCATAATCACCCAGAGTCAACCCCTCAATCAAATCCATGACTTTTGTCACAAAGCCATTCTCAGTTCCTAAAATTGCCATTTCACCCCACATATATCCAAAGATGACTCGCTCATGCAGAC
Organism: Exserohilum turcica Et28A; assembly: GCF_000359705.1. Classification (NCBI taxonomy): domain Eukaryota; kingdom Fungi; phylum Ascomycota; class Dothideomycetes; order Pleosporales; family Pleosporaceae; genus Exserohilum; species Exserohilum turcicum. The sequence continues at coordinate 259,082 of NW_007359981.1, read as the reverse complement.
GATCGTCCAGCATCCTTCTTCATGGCCATGCGCGCCTTCTTGGCAGCACGCAGACGCGCAACTTTAAGCTCTGCTTCTGCAGCCGCGAGTTCAGCATCCAAATCATCATCGTCTTCATCTTCGACATCAGCATCATCATCATCTCGCATGTCGTCGCCGTCTCCACGCCCGACAATCCCGCTGCTCTCAAATCCCTCTTCCATGGACTCTTCTCGCGCTTCACCTCCACTTTGATCTTGCGCCCCGTCTTCCCCGTTACCACCACGTTCCTCTCCCACTCTACCATGCAGCATCCCCCTCGCAGACCGGCCCTGTGGCGCAGGCGGCGCCGGAAACATGCCGTACCGCGAGTGCGTCTGCGCTCCATACGCATTCTCGCGGAGCCGCGCTGCAGAGCCTGCTGCGTACTGCTCACTGTGGTAACCCGGGTAGCCTGTATAGCCCAGTGTGGGGCGTCCCCAGTGGTCCATGGTGGCGCCGTACGGATATGCATGGTCGTTGGGCTGGAAGGGGCGGTGGGGAGGTAGGATGCCGGTTTGGTGGAGTGGTGTTGATGCTGATGGATGTTTGAGATTCTTTTTTCGGGGCTCGAGAGGAGTAGAAGGGGAGAATCTGGATCTAGCATTTGTGCTGGAGTGGTGTCCAAGGCCGTCGTTGTCGTCGTCGCCGTTGTCTTCTTTCTCACGATCCCCATTCTCCTCATCCTCATCCTCATCTTCATCCTCATCGTTCTCAGAGCTCGAGCTCACAAGCAGAATATGCTCGATATCCTCCTCCTCCTCCTCCCCATCCTCATCCCCATCTCCCCGCAGCTCCTCCTTCCGCCCCACAAGCAAATGCTTATACCGAATCGCAAACGCATATTCCACACTCCACCCCTTCACCAGCATATCGTCAATGACATCGAAATCCGTCGTGACGAGCTGCGGCTTGCGGTTGCCCGTGTGCTTGATGCGGTACCGCACCACATCGCCAATAGCCTTGCGCAGCCACTTTTTGTCATCTGTATGCCGGGCTATCATCAGCATGCCTTTGAGGGTTGCCGGAAGCCAGTTTTTGGGCTCGGTTTCGTAGCGCCGGGGGACGAGCCGCTTGCCGCTTGTGCTGTGCTTGGCGAGCGGCCGGTGGCATTTGGGGATGTAGGCTTTTATGAAGTTTTTGCCCCAGTAGCTTTCAATGTCTTGGATTAGTGCTTCTTTGGCTTTTGGGTCGTTTTTCGTGGTAGGCTTGGTGAGCGAGCGGCTGGTGCTGGGGCGGCCTCGCTTGTTGGTCTTCTTTGGTGTGGGCTTTGCGGTTGAGCTGGTTGCTGGGGAGTTGTTGTTGTCGTTGGTGTCTTCTGTGGGTTTGCGGTGCCGACGAGTGGGTACAGGGGGACTCTCGTTCTCGGGAAAGTCTCGCTGCATGTTGTGATCTGGTTTTCGTTGGCGCATAGGTGTGGCTTCTTTACTATGGATGTTGTCGATCATCATGCGTTCATGAGCGAAGTTATGCGCGTTCATGTTTGTCTAGAAGCTGGTAGTTAGCAAACATATCTCGCTCATTTGGGTTGTATTTTCATATCTCAACGCACTGCTGTGACTGGGAGGCTGCCTGTTGGCTTAAAAACTTACATCTGTCTGAAAGCGCTGCTGGTCGGAGCGTGGAGTTGTCACAGCAGAAGGGTAGAGAACTGGTTGAGAGCGGATTGGTGAGTCTGGAGAAGAGTCGTCACCCGCAGAGTAGTCGGGGCTTGACATTCGCTCGAGATACTCTGGAGAGCCCAGATGAAGCGGGCTGGTGACCATGCTTTCAGTGTACTGTCTTGGGGGCTGTCGATGTAAGGAGTTGGGGGATTACCGATGTATGAAGTTGTAAACAAGACTTGGATCGCCCAGAATTTAAGTAGACGTCAGCGTCGTGGAGCAGAGTGGAATTCCAGCCAGTAGCTAGGTAAAAGACCGACCTCGTAGCTATTAGCGGTGTATCCGCCTCACGGGTAAGTGCAGATCCAGAGTAATATAACCCACCAGCACTACCTACGCCTACCCCGAGTCAAGGACACAAACAGCTTGTAAACGGTAAAACGACAGTGAAATATCTGTGGAATCTGGTAGTGAGAGTACAACCGCTACTGCTGGCTGGGTGCAGAAGTTTCCAAGAACCGAGAGCTCCAAAGCTGCATGGCGTTTACTACATCATCAAAGCTTTTGGTGCACGATGATTTTTTTTGTATATGTCCAGTTGTAATAGAAGAGAGTACTGCGCAGAGGTAAGACTAGAAGGAATTGTTTGCTTCTTTAGAACGATTCTGGTACTGCCTCCGCACTGTGCGACATACAGATGTCACAGTAGCAGGGTTTGGCGGGAACAGCGAATATGAAGTAGTGAGGGTGATCGCAGTTTTGCTGGTGGCTCTACAGAAATCCGAGAATGCGTGACAAGTGATTGGTATTATCTAACTTACATCGGCTTGTGATTACAGATTCCAACAAAAGGAAGATGAAGGGAAAGAGTCAACAGTATCTTATTGGAAGATGAACTTTCATGACGCATCAGCCTGTTAGATGATACATACTGGACTGATCTGCACCCCCGAAAATAAACCCTGTGATCAATTAGTAATATCGAATGCTGTGAAAAAGCATCATTCCCGTGATACCAAACCACAAATACAGATGTATTTTTTCACCTACAACGAGCAACGTACCAACAGCCAGGACTCAACCCGGAAAACCACCCATTGGTACGGCTCATTATCCTCGAAACCTAACCCTCCAAATGTGAAAAGAATCGAAGAGGCCGTATCAAGGAATTCATAGCTTATTGTACCAATGCAGAATACTTCACCCGACCATATCCTCAAAAGCCCGCGAGATATCCGCAAAATCGCGCGGATTCGCCGCAGCCCACTCGCGCACCTTTGCAATGCCCTGCAGATCGCTTCGCATGTGGTCAGTCGAGGTACTTCCGTTCAGCACCGCAACACCGCGATCCATAACGAGCGCATACAGCGCAACGGGAATCTCGACATGCACTGCCTGGGCGAGCGCCACAACAGGGTCGCATCTCAGGAGCGCGGGATTCCCAGTTAGCGTCCAGAACGACTGGTACTCGATACCGTGTTGGGTGCAGAAGTTGCGGAGGGGCACGTCGAAGCGCGTCTGGGGGTAGAAGCGGTTCTGCACAACACTGGGCTTGACGGTGGCGGACTGATAGAGGGCTTCGAGGACTGGCAGGGTGACGTTTGAGATGCCGAGGCTGCGGATGCGATGGGGGACATAGGTCTCTAGTAGCGTCCAGGCTTGCAGTGTCTGCTCTATTGTGGGTAGAGGCGAGTGCAGAAGCAAGCAGTCGAGAAAGGTCTGGTCTGGCGAGTCGGTTTCATGCCGCAGGTTCTGGAGCGAGGATGCAACTGAAGTGTGGATCTGGGTGTCCAAGGGCACGTTGGGGTCATAGGGCATGTTGTTTAGGTCCTGGCCTGCAGGCGTAGTGTATTTTGTTTGCAACTATGTATATCATGTGAGTATGGAGTGGCTGCACAGCTGGGCATACATACATACGTATAACTCATCTCGCGTCAAGAGACCTTGAGTATACGCCTCACGCAGCGCCTCGCCTACCAACGCCTCCTGGTAATGGCGTGGCTGTGCAGCCGTATCGACGCTTCGGAATCCCACAGCCAGCGCTTCCTTGACCAGTCTTTTAGTGTGCTCCTTTTTCCACGCTGTCCCGTATATAAACGCGGGTTTGTCGTCGTGTAGACGGGAGATGCTTTGGCGGGTTGAAGAAGCCATGGTACGGGAGGGAGCACGTGGCTTGAGGCGAGACGTCAAAGACACAGTGACGATGATACGAGGGGCGTTTACGGGATTCAGGTGTCTGGCAAGCATCTTCTACTTACCGCCACATCATCACGTCAACGCAATGCTCGTGGGCGGAAACATCACCACGTTGGGGGCCAGCCAGACAGCCACCATGCAAGGTACGTGGGCGTGACTAAGCGGGGGGAACACACACACACCAACTTTTAAGCAGAAATCTTTCATCAAAACTCGTCAATTTTCTAT
>NW_007359981.1:229286-253981 GCF_000359705.1 Exserohilum turcica Et28A | reverse complement strand
GCCCCCCCCCCCCCACCATGCATTCCGATCGGACCCTACATGCCGACTAGAAAGTTAGTACTTCAAACCTCCCAATTCACCCGTCATTCCCTCTAGAAAAAAAATCAAGTCGCGCTTCCTAACACCTAACACCTGTAGAGTATTTCTTTTTCCACAGCCTACCACTTCCCCCGCCAACAGAATACAAAATGGGGCGTCCCGACGGTCCGCGCGACCCCATCGCGGGTCCCGATACCCCTCAGCCACCCTTTCCACTAAAGCTGCGAGGCCCGGTGATCAAGGGCTTTGGGCGCGGCAGCAAAGAGGTACGTTCCACAGCCCCTTTGATACTCAAGACACGATACTATAAAAGCCGGCCGCATGGCCACCACTGCCATGTCGCCCAACTAACGCATTCGGCCCCGTAGCTCGGCATCCCAACCGCCAACATCCCGCTGTCGGGGCTCTCGATCGGCGGCCACGAGGACCTCGAATCCGGCATCTACTACGGCTGGTGCACGCTCAACACCAGCACCGTCTCCAGCGCGACAGCCACCAGCGTCCCGAGCGCCACGTCGGATACATCAGTGCCGACGCCATCCTCAAGCCACGCCGTCGCCGACCTCGACTACTCGTCCGCGGCGCCCACCCCCGAAACAGTGTACCCGACTGTTCTCTCCATCGGCTACAACCCGTACTACAAGAACACTGCGCGCAGCATTGAGATCCATATTCTGCATCGCTTCGATCGGGATTTCTACGGCGCAACCCTGAGTCTTATGATTCTCGGGTTTATCCGCCCAGAGTACGACTACGTGAGCAAGGAGGCGCTGGTCGAGGATATCCGCGAGGACATCCGAGTTGCGAAGCGGAGTCTTGCGCGCGACGCGTACGAGGCATGGAAGACGGATGAGTGGTTGCGCGGCGGCGCGGATGCGAGTGCGAATGCGCGGTGGGAGCAGGCGGGGCAAAAGGACGAGGTGGTGGTGAGTCAGATGATGAACTGATGCGCCATTGTCTAGAGGGAAGGCAGAGGGCATAGCATTTTGGGGTGCGTGGTGGTTTGGAACTAGATTATTAATTTCCGGTGTGATAGACATGCTAGAGGGTAGAAAGCATCATTCAAAAAGACAAGTACAAGTCCAATAAGACGACTGCAAAGGTTCTTAGTATGGATTTGCTAAAGCTATGTATTAACTCTACACCCAGTCGATACAGGTATCCCCGTGCGCATTCAACCAGCGACTCTATTCAATCGTGTACAAACAATCAAACACTCCAAACGGCACCGCAGGAACTCTTCCGTCAAGCAAGAAAAAAGAACTGCCCTTATTACGTTATCCCCAATCCCTCTCTCTCTCCCTGTGTATGTATGTATCTCTCTGCTTCCCATGGCATGAGCATCTCAAAAAAAAAAGAAGGGGGGGCTAGCTACACAACGAAGCAGCATCTAGCCTTCTCTCTATACATATGTTGCACCCGTGTATCCGAATGTAGGATAAGAAAAAGCGAAATCAAAAAAAGAAGAAGTAGAAGAAGAACAAAACTATGCATAAAACACACAATACACCAACATTTTTCTTAACGAAAAAAAACACACATACTTACTTACTTCCGCCACCACTGCCGACATCAACACATGACTGTATCCATCGCATGACAAAGGCATACCACAATCGACGTATGAATCTCCATAACTCCCATCACCACAACCACCATCAACTCGTCCACTTTCCATGATAAAGGTCCAAAATATGAACAGTGATGAAAAGACAAACCAAATAAAAAAAAGAGCTAAATCTTGTACATTACGCATATTGAGGCCGCGCTCTTCATTGCAGGCCCTTGTCCAAAACAGGCATTACCTAGTTAACCAGCATTAGTACATCAATTCTCCCAAGGGCAAATGAAACGAAAAAAGGTTCAACTCACACTCATACATACGAGCACCGGCATATCAAAAATGTCGCGCTTGATATGCCACCAAATCATGCAGTCTACCATGCCGTTCTTGGCGCCGAGTCGCTGCATGGCGCTCTCGCCCTGATGCACAGCACCGCCTTCCATCTTGACGAGCGGATCAACTTTTGCGTCGCCTACATTTGAATTCTTCATTTCCTGCAGGCGGTCCACGTCCGCCTTGGTCTGGTACCGGAGCATGTTTACGCGCTGGGATGCGTAGCCACGAGGGTCCTGGTAGCAGAGCTCGGAAAAGTGCTGCAGGAATTCGAGCGCCGATCGGGCATCCATGAGCTCAATGATATTAACGCTAGGTGTGGCCACCTCATTGTCTTGGGCGGCTATGTTGGGTGTTGTATTCTGCGTCGACGGGTCGCTTTCACCCACATCGCGGTTGGCGCCAGTGTTGACATTGAGATTTGGCTCGTGGCCTAGAAGCACTTCACGCTTCCATCCAGTAAGTATAGTAAACTCCTTGTTTATACCAACAATCTCCCCCGAGCGCCGGCAGATGAGGAACGGGGTGCCGACTTCTGCAAAGTGCTCTTGCAGAGTCATCAGATGTCGCTGAAGACCCATTTCTTGGTGGATCAAGTCATCTCTGTTGAGCTCTTCGCGAACCTGCAGAAGCACTGGCCGGTAATTTTGCAAGTATTGCTGAGCTTTTGCAACCCATGGTCTCGAGTACTTCTTGTCGATCAATTGATACAGCCTATGATAGCCCTTGACATAGTCATAGGGCTTGGTGATGCCTTGGTAGATGCTCTTGGTATCGCGCTGGCGCTTGCGAATGCCATTGGCATGCAATGATTGTAGCGCACTGTTCGGGTGCTTGTTTTCTTTTTGTGGTCGGTTGATCAACGGCGAGCGTTGTGCATGGGGCCGATGGGCGTTGGCAAAAAATGCGGCAGATGCCAGCGGGTTGTCACCCTCAAAGTTGTTGGATGCGTCCGTCGACGCCGGACTAGCCGATGCATGGGTGGAGGGTCCTTGGCCAATAGCAAATGCATGAGGCCCGGCAAGGCTGTCAATTCGATGACCGTGGTGATCCTGATTGGCACCGACCGAAGCATTATTTGGCGTCTGCACATGCATACTGCCCTGCCGCGACTGCGAGTCCTGCCATTCGCCCGACGCCAAGTTGTTCGGGCCGAACGCCATCGCGGCTGCCGTGTTGTTTCGGTCAGCGTAGCCGGAGGGCAGCGGTTGGTTGTACATGTTGACAGGACCATTGATGGTATTCAACATGCCGTTGTCGTGCGGGGTTTCTACCGCACCTGATGACATGTGGCCAAGCATGCCAAACTCTAATGCGCCATAGTGGTTCCCAAAATTGAGACTAGAGATGTCAAAGTTGAAGAGGGCCGGATCGCTTGGGTCAAACAAGGGTCCAAACTGCTGCATCTGACCTTGCTGACTCTGAGGTAACGTGCTTGGGTCGTTTTGTGCCGCGGCCTGGTGCGGCTGGGTAAAAGGCGGGGAGATTGGCGACTGTTGGTTGCTGAAGCCTCGAGCATCTTGCGTGACCGGCAGTTGGGCTGGTATCGAGTTGGGTGGATAGAATGTGCCGGGCTGTGCCTGAGCATACATGTTGCTTTGCGGCGAGACAGCGACGGTTTGCGTGTCCTGACTTGGTAGCGGAGTTGGCCGATTTCCATTCATGTACGGGTAGTGACCGCCTACTCCAGGCATGAGAGCGCCGTCTGGCGCATCGTGTAGATACTTTGCTTTCTTGCGCACGCCGTCCATGCAGTGGTCCTGGAGACCTCTCTTGATGCAGCGGTTGCAAGGTCTTTCGTCGCCTGTCGGGGTTCTGGTTAGTCTTGGAGGCGGGAGAATTCAGTCATGGCACAGAAAAAGACCCATATGGCCACTCCGCACACACACACACACACACCAACGCAATGCAGGTACTCACCACATGTCAGATGGGCTCGCTGGCAGGCAAAACATGCTCTCCGAGCCTTCTTGCGGCGCGGGCGCAGGGGATCTTTGGCATTGGGCTTGCTGTTTGCAGGCTTCTGCGTGGGCGAAGTGTCGCCTGGCTGGCGGTCGGCATTCTGTTCGGCAGCCATGTCGTCGTCCAAATCACTCCGGTACTCGGGCGAGGGAGAGGCATCTTCGGCGTCTGAGGTCGTCATGATATCCCCCTCTCTTGAGCGCGCCGGCACTGGGGGCCAAGCACAGACTGCTGTCGTGGAGTGCGGCGTGCAGCCGTGGGGAGTGATCTTGGGGTGTTCCCAGCAAAACGGCTCAGCCAATGCTTCTGGGGGCGCACGGGACGAGGCGTTCCAGCTGCGTGTTTTAAAGAGCGATCACGCGTGCGTTGGCTGCTTGGGATGGGCGCTGCCGTGGCACTCGGAGGGACTCCAATGACGAGCAATGCAGGGGACCCAGACGGTGGAGAGCACACTTCAATCCGGGGGACAGGTATGCAGCAGTACGGGCGTGGTACGGAGCCGGGGTCCATGTAATCGAGGGAGCATTCCAGGAGCACACAGAATCATGTTTGATAGCAAGATGCTACCGAGACGCGCTGCCCATGCTGGTGGGTCGCGGGCGAGATTGGGGTTCTACGAAGTGCGCCGGGGGGTGTGCGTGTGAGTGTGCGTGTGTGTGAGAGAGAGAGCGTGCTGGGTGTGGACGAGGGCACGGGAGATGAGAGTGAGGGCGAGCAGTGGCAGTGGCGGCTGAGGCGTGCTCGCTTCGAGGGCAGAGCAGGGAAGGCGCGACACAGTAGGGCGGTGGTTGTGGTACAGGGCGAAGAAGGAAGCGACAATCGGCGCGAGGAGGGCAGGAGCGAGCGAGCGCTGGTCCGGGGCTGCCTAGCCAGGAGCTTGCTTGCTTGCGGCGACTGCGGCTGCGGCTGCGGCGACGGCAAGTAGTCAGTAGTAATGGTCGAAGCGAGATCCGAGGGTGCTATCGACTAGCTTTGGCGGCCGCGGCCGTGTGCGAAGAAGACGTTTGCAGCGCGGCGGGCAGCTCTCTGTGCGCGGCGGGCGGCGGGCGGCGGGCGGCGAGGGCGGGCGGGCGAGGCCAGCGCAGGGCAGGGCCGGGCAGGACAGGGCGGCGGGCGGCGCTGGGGGGTGGGCGTGGTCGTGTGCCTGTGTGCGTGTGCGTGGTGTCGTGTGTGGTGGTATATTGGAGCTCTCTGTTGAAGATGCGCGCACATGCGCTTCCCCGCAATTGGCTGGCGAGCTTTGCTGGAAGGCGCGGCCCACCCACACCCTCGCTCCCACTCGCACCTGCCTCGGTCCCTGTCGGCCGGTAGACGGCGTGCTTGGCGCTACCGCCCAAAGCACACGCGCTAGCGCCATCACACAAGCCACTCGCACTCGCCTCACCAGCCACGCCTCGCCTCGCCTCGCCCTCCCACTGCCATCACCATCCCACTGCCATCACCATCCCACTGCCATCCCACCCCGCCCCATGCCTGTCTGCGATCGCCATCGTCACAGCCTCACTCTGCACACGCACGCACACGCACGCACCGATGGCCATTGCCCGCCCGCGCCCACTCGACAATCTTGCCCGCTTTGTGCCCGCTCTCCACCCCTCGTCATCCTCACAGCCACCAGTCAGGCCACACGGCGCAACGCCCAATAAGCACCCGCCCGTCGACATCCCCCCCCCCGTCCAGTACCGTCAACTCGGCTGCAGGCCATGCATGCAGTCGGGGGTCAAAGTGGACGCTGGGCCTTTGCGACGCCTTGGCGCCAGACCTCACTCGTTCAAGCCCTCAGCCTGTGGGCGCCTTGGTGCTACTGACTGCCATCATCACACTCGCTCCATGGACCTCGTCTACGCTTCGCGAGCACCGCGTCGCCCCCCTCCCCCCCTTCCAATGTCTCACCGACCGCGTCTCTGGCTTGCCGACCACGTTTCCCTCGCACACCTTGGCCGCACAGCCAGCACCGCCCTCGGTAGCGGTACCATCCGCAGCCGCCATCTCGCTCTCTTGTGTCGCCCCCGTCCCTCGAGCTGGCGTGGCAGCCCTCGTGGCGCTCCATGCCCCGTCGCACAAGGGCCCAGTCAGCCTGCTTCATGTCGTCTCACGTGTGGGCGCAACATCCCTGATTCAATAAACACCATGGCATATCCAGATGCAGTGTCACTTCTCTATTCTTAGGCCTATCCCACTCATTTCTGCCACATGCCCATCCCCCGCCCCATCCCTCGACATGTCCACCCCCTATGCTGATGCATACCGACTGCCTGCCCTGAGACGCTTGCCGTAGCGAAAGAACAGGATGGGAAACCTGCATCACCAACGCATTAGTGCTTCTTCGAGCCATTGCCCTGGGTCGTTCTTACGGTGCCATGGCCAGGGCCAGGAACGCAAGCAGCGTTGTTGCCCACTGGTAGCCGAGACCTTTGACCAGATTAGTGACCGCTCTTTCATCATGCTGACCCGTCTAGATGACTTACGGTTGTACATCTGAACACCAAATAGTCTATGTCATGAGTTAGTCAGGCTCTCTACCACAAGGCCACGGCTAGCTTACGGGAAGGCCGCAGCAAAGTACGACCGCGCAAAGCTGTTGGCGGCCAGAGCCGATGCAGCATATACAGGGTACTGTTCGGCGAGGTCAGCATTTCTGTACCCAAGAGCCTGGTCCGATGTCGGGCAGCGGTGGTAAAAAAAAATGAAAAAACTTACAGCTTCGACTAGGAATGTGAAGACCCCTGAATACACCCAAATCACACTACGTCATAGACAGCGTGGGTTAGTCTTTTGATTTCTTTTTGCCAAGTTCCATGATACGAGTACGAGACAATTGCAACAAGCCAAAAGAAAGAAAGAAAGACAGGAAAAAAAAAAGAAGCAAATCGACTGACCCAAGGCCAAATATTGCCGAGAAGATTATTGGAACTGCCGTGTCATGGTCAATCAGTTACTGCACCTCAAAAACAAGATGCGCGACGCTGCCGTACCTATCCAGTGAACCTGCAGAGACCAGGATGTTAGCCTTGGAAACGTGCATACTTGTCCCGCCAAAACAAAACCAACGTACCGATGAGTAGGTAGTCCAGCCAAACCCTGCATTAAACACTGGTTAGAAAGCTCTCGTTGTCATCAAACCTTTCCCTCACATATCTCTCCCGCGGAGGGAGACCTTCTTACCAAACAGTGCAATAGGAACGACCCAGGCGCCTACGATGGTCGACGCGAGCCGAAACTCTGGTTCGGAGCCGCCGGCCTGGCCTCCTTGCTCCTCGCGCTGTCGCACAAGTCTCCCGTACACTCGTCTCCAGATGGGATCTGACGACACGCCCGTGAGCATGCCCACCAGCAGGCCCAGGAAGGCAAGGCCAGTCTGCGAGAGGGTGAAGCCGTGGTTGTTGCCGAAGACGAGGGGGAAAGCGCCGAAGAACAGGTACAAGATACCGAGGAGAATGGCGGATAACAAGCAGAGATTCAGGCACTTTTTTCCAGTTCCCATGGTCAGTTCTACGACAAAAAAGTTTACAACACTGTGGCAAAGGCAAAAAAAAAACATACCATAGGCTCGAAGAACAGAAGCTGGAACGGGCGGATGCACGACCACATTACTGTTTTGGTAATGGATCGGTCGAGCTTCTCAATCGGCGCTATCCATTCCTCGTTGCCTGTTTCTTTGCGCAGGCGAATGGCCTTGCGGCGCAGAAGAACAGGGTGATACGTCTCAGGGACGAAGAAGACAATGAGGGCAAGCTGTGGGTGGTAGGGGAACGCAGCATTAGTCCTGATGCATACACGGCGTACAAAGTATCAATGTTACTTACCTGGACTCCAGACCAGATGATGAGCAAGTAGAAACACCTGCCGTCTCTCGTTAACACCGGGCCTGCGTAATGCCATTGGCCCAAGCAAACAACAACCATCTCGTCATGAATACGAGCTCCTGAAAAAGGAGTCACCTCGCAGTACGACCAATGTCATATACTTGGTCTGCACATGCAGTGTCGCAAGGTGGGGTGGGAACGTGTTGCTGCAGCTAGGTTCCATAAGCACTTACCATCTCCACGTAGTATGCTCCATGATAAAGCCACCTATCAAAGGGCCCACTTCGGGTCCGACTGCGTCTGCTTAGCAACGAGCTTTTCTAAGGGTGGGGAGTGGGGGATTCAATAGTCCCAGTGTGTCTTACCAAAGGGGCTCGCCGTATACACCATCATTGGTGCTGAGAGTTCCTGTGTGTGCTTGCGTCAGACGACCAGCAATTGGGAAGAGAAGAGGAAGATTGACTAACGTGTTTCGCAAACATGTCGCCCACTGTTCCCCCGGCTACGGAGAGGAAGGCTGAGCCAGCCAAGCCATCTAGGAAACGCGCGATCAGCATGGTCTGGATGTTTTTTGCCACTGCGCAGGGGATCGTCCAGATGAGGAAGAAGGTGAAGGAGCCAATGTAAATGGGGCGTCTCCCAAAGAACTGCAGCGTGCGTCAGCAGGATAGTCTCAGCAGCCATGTGTGTCCAAGTGTCGACAGCATGCTGGCAACGCACCTCGGACAGCGGACTCAGCACCATGGGGCCTGTGCCGAGCCCAGCTACAAACATGGACAGGCCCAGTGTGCAGACGAGGCGAGAAGCCCCGAACTGCGGTTCCAGCTGCCTGTACGTCGACGTATATAGCGACGACGTGCATGTCCTAGATTACATGGTCAGTCTTTTGGTGTCCTACCCCCCCCCCCCCCTTTCCTGCATGCGAGCGTCGCACACGTCTGAAGTTAACAACGTACACGCAAAGCGAACTGGCCGAGCATATCAAGACAATGGCCCACCGCCGCAGCTTGCTCATGCTCCTGGGGTTCTCGGGGTCGGCGTCACCGTCCCACGTGACTAGATACGGCTGTTCTGTTACAGCGCCGCCCGGTTTGGCTCGCGATGCGCCGCCGGCATTGGCTTCGGGGTCCAGGCAGGTGTAGCCGTCTCCTCCAGCTCTCGAATGGTGCGATCTGATGGTCTTTAGGCTTCGTCCGTCTTGCGAGCGCCGGCTCTGACTGCGACGACCTGGTTTCGTCGGGTCCATGTCAGGGCCGGATGCTGCCAGGTGCTCTTCTTCTCTGGCATGCATGGCTATGTCTTTTTCTTCGATGGCGTCGCTCCCCGATCCATTTCTCTTCTCGTAGTCGCTCGATCCACCGTCGTCATTTGCGTCTTGCGCTGAATGCATACTGGTCCGTTTCACCGATTCCATCTCGTATAATATTCCAGTCGATGATCCACCGTCGTATGCTTTGTTCGATCTTTTTTTCCCTCAAACCAAAGATGCCTGGCTCACAGCGCCTAACAGAAAAAAAAATCCCCCGACGATACTATCTTTTTCTTCAAGGCCCGCTCTGCCAGCACCTGACCCCCCTTGTTCCCGCTCCGGATATAATTCGATCCTAGCAAGCAAGCAACTTGCGTATGCACGCCTAGCTAACACACCACCGGCTGTTCACGGTGTCAAGGAAAAACGACGTGGTTATCCGATTCGAACGCAACGGAAAAGGCGAACCGACGTGCAGGTAACCCAAGCAAAGAGGCAACAAACAGCGACAGGAAACAAGAGTAAAGAAAAAAACAAGGCGAAGGGAAAATACTTTAGCCACAGGACCTTTTCTGGCTCGAGACGGGCTGGGGGCCAGACCCGCACACCTGCCGACGGCCATGGCCTCTTCCGTCCGACGCGCGAAGTGGGGATGACGTTTCTACTCAGAGCCCGCGAGGCCGCTTTTGTGGGTGCAAAGCAACGGCCATGCGTCCGAAGGGTGGGTGCGGTTATCCGATGTTCCAAACTAGCCAACCGGGGAATCAGTCAACCGAGGGTTTCCTTGTCTTTCTATCTCTCTCGATCTCTCTCTTTAACTTTTGTTCCGTCTTCACATGTTTCTTCGTCAGAGTGCCGAGATAACAAGTATCCAGTCTCGCATACAATCCGCCCTCGTTCCAAAGCCCCGCCCCTCTCATTTCCTCTGCGACCCAACGAGGCCCATACTGTACTGTTGATCAATCGCTGCATTACGCCAAACACATCTGGCTCCGTACTCCCCTTGACCGCTTTGCAATTTGCCGCAATCGGAGCCGTTTTGGGCGCACGCAGGGTTATCGATTCCGACTGCGACTCGCTGTGCAAGCATCCTTACTCGCCGCTAACTATTGGAGACATGCCTCCACTACCCCACCCCCCTGCCACCCCCCGCTTAGCATACTGTAGTCCCGGGATACACTTGTCAGAACCGTCTTTGCTGCTTGACGCAATGCCCGCAAGACAGCATCTATACTAGTGTGAAGGCGCCTGGAAGACGGGCGGACCGTGCTGGTTATCGGTGCTGGCGGTGCTGTGCGCGAAGACCTGGGTAAGAATATTCGCTGCGACTTGAATTACACGGGGCCAGTTACACTCGAGTTCTGTGTGTACACCTAGTGAATAAGCAAGTAGTCATCATATGGTAGGGTAGGGTAGGGTAGGGTAGGGTAGTGGTAGCAGTAGGCTAAAGTTTGGTATGTATGATGTAGCCATCCTTGCTCTTGCATTACCGATCCCATGTTCCCTTTTTCTCGCACTCGCATCGCCCGCAGAATGACGACATACACCATGTTCATTGTCCAAGACGTAAGCAGCCAAAAACAAAAACAAAAAAACAATCAGATAATAAATATTTCCGCTGAGCTGAGGTTTCAACGTCGTCGTCGATGGGAGAAAAGAAAAAGTGAAAAAAATTAATAAAAAACAAGATGATGCCGTTCGGATATACCCGCCCCCCAACGGCTGCTGGCTGCGACGCCGACCGTTGAATTACACGTGCGCGGGCAGGCCCCCAAACACACGTGCGCAGAACAAAAATCAAGCATCAGCGAGCCAAGCAAGCAAAGCAAAGCAACACTAGCAAGCTACCCAAGTAGTCATGAATAGCACAAAATAAAGTTTTGGGGGGGGGGGGCATAGCAGGGTTGCCCTCGAAAATGGAAAATACATATGAATCAATAGTATAGACGAATAAACTTTTTTTTTCGGTCTAAGAAAATAAAAAAGGTTAGGAAAATAAAAAATAGAGTAATAAGACTACGTAGAAGAAGGGTACGTAGGCCTGGTTTGTTGGTTGGGGGACTTGGGTAGAGTCTAGGCGCAGATTGTACGCCATGTCTCGCGCGGTATGGGAAAAGGCGGACATGATGTAGTTAGTGTATATGGGTGGCTCGCACAGCCACAGGCTTGAAGCGGTGAGCCATGGAGTCAAAGGATTGTTTTTTTTGTTCGTCTCGGGCTATATTGTTCTGTACGAGTTGTATGGATTGCAGATGGTATGGATTGCAGATGGCAGGCTTCAGATGTATGCATTGATATCAACTGGGGTATACTAGTCCTCGTCTTTCAAAAGGCCCTTGAGCCCGTGTTTCCCCACATGCAGCGCGCGTTGGATTTCTTCCTCCTCCTCTCGTAACCTGCCCTTGCCGTATGCCAGGTCGCGCTCTTGTCTTCTTTTCTCTTCTCGTACCCGTCGCTCGCGGTCTGCTAGGGCTTTCTCTCTGCGCTCTCGCTCGGCCATCTTCTTTGCTCGTTCTGCTTCTTCTTCGGCCGAGTAAGCTGCGCCTTCGGGTGCGCGTGGCAGCGTGGAAATGTACGTCTTAATTAGCGGCTCGCGCGTGGATGGCGCGAGCGAGATGTAGCGGAGGTCGCTGAGCACGGGAGGAGGCAGCGTGTCGATAGTCGTGGATCGGTTCAGCAGCGCCAGAGGCTGTGCTCGCAGCAACGCGGTGAGATCGGCTTTGAGGTCCGACGAGCGCATGGCCAGGCGCTTGATGTGGTCGCGATATAGTTTCTCCTTGTCCTTGTCTGCAAGCTTCGCGTCCTTGATCTCTGGCTCTTTTTTGTATTTTCGGCGGAATTCGGGCCAGTAGAGCTTTGGTGTTGCGTGCTGGTCCAGGAAAGCCAGGTACGGTATTCGGGGGTCGCGCTTGGCTTGCTTTGCCTTTTCTTCCTTGAGAACCTGTGCCTTGTCTCGGGCCCACTCGTTGAAACAATCCTTGCGTGCAGACATGGTTGGAAGGGCTTTGTAGCGCTCATCGTCGTATAGTATACCCTCGTCGAGAATCTTGTGCCAGGGAGTGTAGGGGTTTACGCCTAAATCGTCCAACAGCTCCTTGAACAGCGCCTTACAGTCCTCTTCGGACAAGGCAGGCTCCTCGTCGTCGTACTGCTCGTCATAGCCCTGATCCATTTCCATCTCTTCCATTTGCGCCAACTGCCATGCGAGGTCGTCTTCGCCCATTTCTCGCGGCTGGTCTCCGCTGGGCTCCTCGGTGCGCTGCCGCTTTGATGCATTGCCTGGATCGCCCTCATCGTCTGTCACTTCGACCTCCTCGTATTCCTCGTCGTTCTCCATGTCCGCGTCGCCGTCCACCTCAACAATCTCGACCTCCTCCTCGGCGGCTGCTAGTTCCGCTTCGATCTCGGCCATGGCAGGATCCTCTTCCTCCACGTCGCTTGGCTCGCCACGCTCCCGGCGTTCCTTGCGCTCGCGCTCCTTGCGGTTGAATTCAATCACGGCGGACATGACGTTGGGCGGGAATTTCCAGAAGCTCTCGTTGGTCTCCTTGTTCCACACAAAGCGCCGTCCAAACTTGGTCCTCACCAGCACCCACGGCGCGCAATTGGGGATATCTTGGCGGTGCTTGGGCCGGTCGTCACGCTCTCGTCGTCTGTCGTTGAAGTTGCCATGTCCTCCGCGCATTCCACCCTGCCCACCTCTTGACTGCTGCGCTCCGCCATGGCGGGGAAACTGTTTTGGCGCGCTTGCGAATATGAAGTCGTTGAGCGAGGATTGGGGCTGCAGGGTAGCTTGTGTCGCTTGCGCGTCATAACTGGCACCGTAACCTGGGGTCGCAGTGTGCGGCGGTGGCTGGTGAAATGGGCGCACTTGGGCCACAGGGCGCGTATACGTCGACTTTTTAGTTTCCTTGTTGTAGTAGTAGGAATGTCCTGAGAAGCGTGAGTGAGGCATATGACGCAGGCAGAGCGATAGCTACCAGAGGGCGCCTTGTGTTCTGTCCAGCCCGGAGGCAGCGGAGGCGCTGGCGGAGGCGGTCGCACGGGTATATCCGACATTTCGCAGATCTGAGCGTCCGGCAATCGGCAGTCTGGTGGAGAGCAGAAGTTGTCGCGGCTTGGTGTTGGGCTCGTCGAACCAAAATGTGGTCGGCGCCAAGCACAGCGGAATCGCCGACGCGCTGCGTAGGAGCTTGTGCCTGGAGCTCTTAGCAACACCAGCAGCCCACGCCGACTTCCCCACCACCCTCTCTCTCCCTTGTCCTGCTGGCGACTCCTCCTCAACCTCCCCCAGACCATCTGTGCAGAGTGCAATCATGTCGCGGAGATACGATTCCAGGGCATGTATTCAGCGTAGCAGGCGGCAGCACGGCAACTAACAGTGCATAGACGACCATCTTCTCGCCCGAAGGCCGCCTCTACCAGGTCGAATACGCGCTGGAAGCTATCTCGCACGCCGGAACCGCATTAGGCATCTTGGCCCAGGATGGCATTGTGCTCGCTGCAGAGCGCAAGGTCACCAGCAAGTTGTTGGAGCAGGACACATCGGCGGAGAAGCTGTACATCCTGAACGAGTGCGTAATGCAGTGCGACTGTGACTGCAATGATGCTCATAAGCATACAGCAACATGATCTGTGCCGTCGCGGGAATGACGGCCGATGCCAACATCCTCATCAACTACGCCCGTCAAGCCGCCCAGCGCTACCTCCTCACCTACAACGAAGACATTCCCTGCGAGCAGCTCGTCCGCCGTCTATGCGATCTCAAGCAGGGCTACACGCAACACGGCGGTCTCCGGCCATTTGGCGTGTCCTTCATCTATGCCGGTTGGGACCCCCAGCGGCAGTTCCAGCTGTACCAGAGCAATCCCAGTGGCAACTACGGCGGCTGGAAGGCAACGAGTGTTGGCGCAAACAATGCTTCTGCGCAGAGCTTGCTGAAGCAGGACTACAAGGAAGAGTGTGATCTGAAGGAGGCATGCGGGCTGGCCGTCAAGGTGCTGAGCAAGACAATGGACTCGACCAAGCTGAGCAGCGAGAAGAGTATGCTGAGACGCTGCTTACGAAAGACAGTGCTGACAGTATGCAGTTGAATTTGCGACGGTGGGAAAGACCAAGACGGGCAAGATCTACCACCACCTCTGGGGAGCCGACGAGATCGACGCCCTGCTCAAGGAACACGGCCTGGCCAAGGCCGAGGACACTGAAATGTCCGAGTCATGAAGAACACGACCACTGCACGACACGAACAGGCGCAACGGAAAGGCCTCTGCATGATAGAACGAGGCTTGTAGTATACCATATGAGGTGAGAGCTATGTGGCATCTCGTAGCTAATCTCACACCGTCATGACCTGTGTTTGTGCATTCACTGCTTTGGCCCAGTTGGTTCAGTTTTGTCTCGAGTGACTGCCTAGGATGCATCGTTCTTGTATCTGCTGTTCTTGTATCTGCCATCGCCGCCATTGACACCTTCCAGCTTAAGCAATACATCTAGACAAGCTGAACCCTGGTTGTATGCAACCTCACCTCATTCCTCCGCCATATCTCCAGCACATCGCGTTTCTGCCCGCATTGCCTACCTTGCATTACTTGTTCACTCACATGAGCATTCTCACTCAACATGCCTAGCCCTCACCGCCCTGAATCATTCCTGAGACAGCTGCTCAGTGAGATTGGTAGTACCGACACTCCAACAGCTCCGCACACCACTGTGAGTTTACAGGGCAGTACCAGGTAAAGGAGCTCAATTAAGGCACCAATCATCTTACATCATGTCCTAACTATTTGATGAACACGACAGGCCGACTGCCAGTCGAGTTTCTGATAGACCAGCGCCTTCGGTCTGGGTCGGTGGTGCATCTGCTGCTCTAGACGCTCGCCAGAAACTACGCGCGGCCGACGAAGCACGATCAAAGAAGACAGCAACGCCTCAGACCAATGACGACCCTCCAAGTCAGTTGAAGTCAGTATCGCACGGAAATGATACCCCAGAGGATAGCCATCACAGCACAGGCACTGCCGTCGCGACAGTCAAGTACGACCCCCTTCCCCAAGACGGCCACGACAGTCCAGGCGGTGATGCGCGACCCCCTTTGCCCCAGCCACGACCTAGTCTGGGCAGATTAGACATTCCACGACAAGTACGATCTGATGGCGAAAATGCCCGAATGGACTCACCACTCATGTCCTCTGACAGATCAACGCCTATCGAGCCTTCAGCTGCCGTAACTTTTGCCCCAGAAACGATTGCACTGTCTCGTCATGAATCAAGAAACAGTTGTACGTACACCCTGCCATATACCGAGAATAGAATTATGGTTTGCATACAATAAGAACAGCTCGCACACGACCTCATCGCCTTCCTCGCCGCTGACATTGACGTCTACCCTCTTCCATTAACGTATAGTAGCTCGCAAAAGGGAACGCAGTTTGGATACAATTAGAGAAGAAGTACTGCCGAAAAAGATGTGTGTCCCAACGCTGCCAGGCACAGGAAACGCGACTGCTTCAAGCAATGATGCCTATCCCTCTGTGGTCTCCCAGGCTATACCTAGCGACGACGTGCATATAGTTTGCGACAAAGGGTTGATGGAGCAGACAGTAGCACCCGCACTCGTCAGCACGCATACAGAGCAGCAGCCTTCGTCTCTTCGCGCCAACACTGCAACTCAACAAGTCCCGTTATTCGGCCCAACGTCTCGGCCCAGGACCCCCGCTCGAACACCCCGTCGGTACGCTTCCGACAGCCCAGAACCGCCAGAGACACCAAGTTTTGCCAGATCCCTGCACCTCTTTGACGCCAGCGTGTGCATGTACAGGGATGAACGTGGCACCGAGTGGATGCATGACCTGTCGATTTACAAGCGTGCCCATGGCGACGAGGAGGCGGATCGAAATTCTCTATGCAGGCCTTGCTTCCGCCAGCGAGGCATGTTCAGCAGGTTGATGCCGTACGGCTATGAGACGTGCGGGTGCGAGGAGCGTTTGGATAGTCACTACTGGCAGGCTTCTGTTAGTCCGAATTGCTAGCTGTGCATTAATCAGATGGATGTTTCAGTTTGTAGAGTTTTGATCCTCTTTTTAGGGTTTCTAGATACTAGACAGGCTTGTGTGATGTGATGTGCGAGTTTGTTGTTGCGAGTCTATGACCCATTAGTACATATATCTTGTCACATATTATATATGTAATACCAAGTATAGTGGTTCACTACTGTCATAGTGTAATATTTACAGTATTGTACAAGCTATTATATAAGTATATCAAAATTACTCATAAAATGAAAAAGCACCCCCTCTTAAACCATCTTGCTAGATATAATCAGTACTAAGCATCTCCATTCGTCCTGCTGTATGTAGCTGCTAGGTTCAGCGATAAGACAGCGCTAATTATCTTGGTGTCACATCTCAAGATTTCCATCTTCTTGTCACTCGCTTTGCAATGATTGGTCATCTCTCCAGCTCTACTCGCATGGGAGAGCGAAAGCATGAGTGTAACTCGGATAATCGCTCGACCGCACAGGATATCAGTTCAGAAAGCGCTGTCATGTAAATTGTCTTTGTCAGCACTGGCCCCTACCCGTTCACTGCCCTCTATGCCTGCGCAACCTTCCCAGCGCAATCTGCCGATAGATTGGTCTACACATACATGTGACATTAATGCTGAGCCTCTGCATCGCTATCCCAAGGGCGGATATCATCCCATTCAATTTGGGGGACTGTCTGAGCAATGGCAGGTACAAGATTCTACGCAAGTTAGGCTGGGGCGGATACTCGACCTTCCGGCAGCACGCGATACCAAGTCTCGCTTTCTGCGATAAATCTCCACAATCAGCGCTGACATACGCCTAGAAATCAGACCTAAGTTGCTGTAAAAATGGCAGTATCGGAGCTAAACCATCGGAATCGAGAGACTACCGTCTTGCGTAGCATAGCGGCGAAACATTCACATCAGCCTGGCTACCAGCATCTAATGACAATGCAAGATTCCTTCCGAATTCTTGGTCCAGATGGAACTCACGAATGTCTCGTATTGGAATCGTTAGGACCAAGCGTCGCCGATGTCCTCGACGCGCATCCCGGTATCGAAAGGCTTCCCGGAGCGCTTGCGAAAACAATTGCAAAACAGACTCTGCCTTGGTTTGTGCTGCCTTTACGAGCAGAAGATTGCGCATGCAGGTATATGAACTATGATGTCAGCAATTCATATGATCTCTGCTAATCACCCTATGGATGTTGAATCATCGGCCAGATCGATCCAGATTGTAGATTTTGGCCAGTCTTTCCTTGGCAACGAGTGCCCTGGCATACTCAACACTCGGCTTCCTGTTCGCGCCGCTGAAATCGTCTTTGGTGACAATTTCGATTATCGCGTCCATCTTTGGAGTATGGCCTGTCTAGTGCGTCCGGCTTCTTGAACACAATGCATTGATGGCCGACTGATGCTTTTGTCTAGGTATTTGAGCTGATTATCGGACAACCGCTCTTCGACAGCATCATGACAACACGTGCAATTCTCGTCCGCCAAATGCTCGAGACAGTTGATGATGATTTGCAACCGGTGGAAAAGCGACTGGGCTGTCATCAAAGGAACATCACCTGACAATACCTCACCTTTCTCACTTCAAGACTGACTGGAGGAAATGTATTTCGACGGCGAGAGGCGCGAGGATATGAGTCGGGAGGATATTGTGCCGCGTTGGAATGCTGATTGCAAGCATGTTAAGAAGGGAGCCTTGCGCTAGGGCACCGCCCAAAGTGGCTGTTCGGCACGCTTGGTTCCAGGAAATATAATATAGTTTAAATGGCAAACTTTGTGTTGGTTGATTTAATAAGTGTAACGGGCTGAACGCCCTTTGGATAGCTCCTCGATGGAATCTCGGGCCAAGCTGCGCGCGCACCATCTGAACTACGTTCAGACCGAGCAGCGCTCAGACAACGCGCTTAGATACTCCGGCATAACCTTTCTCTGATAAGTAAATAAACACCACGTAAGTAGAGTAGATAGCTCCTTATAAAATACAACCTCTTATATACCTCGCGATTGCTCCCTAGAGCGCAGCCTCTTACATTTTATATTTAATCCTAATTAGACACAAGCCTTAGGCAGACTATCTTCTAACCAAGTTTTAGAGCGTGTTGTTAGTGCGAGCTAGTAATAAAGTTAGTGCTGCAATAGGTACGAAAGGCCTTCAGTGCAGCGAGAAGGTAGACCGTCGTAAGACAGTACACCTAGGGCAGAGCTTCGCAGGAAGTTCAGCCGTGAGAGACAGTAGGCGAGTTAGTCGCCTAGGACCTATCTAGGAAGTCCTATTGTGTCTTAGAAAGCTAAGCTGTAGGCACAACGTCGCGTAATAAACTACCTAAAGGCCACTTGGGCCTAGTGTACAGTTAGCTAGAAGCGGACGTTGTAGTGAGAAGTCCTGTTGATCCTCTATCAGACGAGGTGCAGGCCGTGCGATTACTCTTAATAGGAGACGAGATCCCACGAGCGAGACAGCAAGACGCGAGTCTTCCTAGGGACGCGACACAACAGCGACAGAACGCTGTTTAGATTCTAGCTAGTAACAAGGACAGCCGAAAGTAAGCCCTACTAGTCCTCACTAACGAGGAGTAGGCCGCAGTCTAGGACTGCGCGAGCGGATCGAAGAGCGATCGGAAGCCCTGCATATTAGCAGGCAAAGAACGAGACGTCCAAAACGAATTAGGCAATAGAGATTAACGTTCTAAACTTGAATGTGGAAGAGCTAGCGGCGTACGCTGCTACCAAGAACTAGGCAGGAGTATTAAATAAAGAGATCCTGCGCGAAATTACACAAATGCTTAGAGAGGACGGATAGAAGGAGGCAGCAATTAGGCCAACGATTAAAGCGGTCGCTAAACGATCAGCCGTCGTGGGAGGAAAGGGCTCACCAAGGCAAGGAGGCTCGCCAAAGGCCAACCAGGATGCCATGGCCCAGATGATGGAGCTGATGAATCGGTTAACAGCCTAGAACCAGGTGCTAACGGAACGGCTCGTGGCACTCGAGCGTAACCAAGCTGAGGGGCGTTCAGAGTCGTCCTATAGAGCCTTCACGCCTCCCCTAGCAGCAGCTGCAATCGCCAAGCTAGCTGCGCGCAGGAACAAGTTCCCGCACCTAGAACCATTTAATAGAGATCAAACAAAGTACGTAGCGTTTAAATATAAGACTTAAGCTAAGCTCTAGCATAAGTACAAAGGAACTTCAAGCCTCGCTTAGATCGAGTACGTGGTTAGTAGGTGTACGGGCAAGGCAGCGGATGTACTTCTACCCTAGGCAATACAGAACTAGAGTAAACGCCACATTGAAGACCTCTAGAGCTTTATAGACTAGCAGTTTGACGACCTACACTAGAAGTCTAAAGCACTTAATCGCCTTTTAACTCTTAAACAAGGCAAGCTCTTAGTAAAAGACTATTATATAGAGTTTAACCGTCTTAAGATTCAGTCAGGCGAGCAGTTTGGCGAAGCAGCTAAGAAGAGTATGTTCTTAAAGGGCCTTCACACTAAGCTGCAGGAGGCTCTTGCTACGATTAATAAGAATCTATCGTACGAGCAGCTAGTCAATAAGGCAGTAAGAACGTCTAACAACCTCTACCAGGTAGGTCTCGTTAAACTGCGCGCAACGAGCTCCTAGGTGGTAGATCGCCCTACTACAACAACCGCTTAACACAAAGCTAGTCCAGACGTTATAGACTAGGAGCCTTCGAAGGTTAATTAGGCGCAAAAGGCTAGAGGCAAGCCACAACGACCTCCGCCTAACTGCTATCGCTGCGGAGAGCTAGGTTATATCGCGAAATACTGTTAAAACGCCACCTAGGTCAAGAAGGCAAGGCCCGCGCCAAGCAACGTTGGACATAAGCCGCAGGAGGAAGTCGATCAGGTGCTAAGTAGCGAGTTGGAAAAAGAGTAGCTCTAGACTAGAGTCTTAGTCTAGAGCCTCTAAAGATAGATTGGCAGATACGTAGCGAATAGAATTAGTTTTAGCAGAAGTATATGCGTCCTCTACTAATTACTATAGATCTTATTGTGAACAACGTAGTAAACGCTGTCGCGCTTATTAACTGCGAATGCCTATGCTATGCACTAATTAGCAAGAGATTCGCTTACCACCACTATCTAGAGCGCTTTCAAATACCTGCTTAAATAATCAAGGGGGTGAATAGCAAGCTATTAGAGATTAATTAGGTTGCCTAATTCTTGTTTAAGATGCATAGGTACGAAGAGACTGCCTACGCATATGTAATGAATTTGTCCTCTAGTAAGGACGTGTACCTTGGTAGAGGATAGATGAACCACTAAGACGTGTTAGTAGCCCCCGCTAAGAAGAGCATTTTTATCTACTTAAAGGGCATTTAAGTGAGGTTAACTAAAGGGGCTCTACTAGGAGGAGTTAGCCAAGTCAACGCTGCAGCGTTTGCGGCCCTAGTTCGCAGACATAAGAACGCTCTAAACAGCGTTTAGATCTTCGCCGCGTTGATTGCAGATATTAATAAGGCGCTACAACCTAAGAAGCCTGTAAACGTACGAGCACTACTACTAGCGCAGTATTAAGAGTTCTACGAGCTCTTTAACCTAAAAGAAGCTAAGAAGCTGCCACCGCACTAAGGGCCAGGAGTGGACTACAAGATTAAGCTAGAGCTAAGGGATGCTTAACCGCTATAGGGACCTCTTTATAGTATGTCGCGCAGAGAGCTTCTAGTCCTCTAAAAGGAGCTTACGTCACTCCTTAAGAAAGAGTTTATCTACGTAAGCAGCTCGCTAGCCTTAGCTCTAGTATTGTTCGCTAAGAAGCCTAGGGGAGGGCTTTGACTGTGTATCGATTATTAGGCTCTAAATGCGATTACAAAGAAGGACTAGTATCTATTACCACTTATTCGAGAGACGCTCAATAGCTTAAGCAAGGCTAAGTAGTTCACGAAATTGGACGTTATCGCAGCCTTCCACAAGATCCGCGTCGCACTAGGCGATGAGTGGAAGACGGCCTTCCGTACGAGATTTGGATTGTTTAAGTAGCTAGTTACCCCCTTTAGCATAGCGAACTCCCTAAGTACCTTCTAACGATATATTAACTAGACCTTAAGAGAACACCTAGACGACTTCTGCTTAGCTTATCTAGACGACGTACTAATCTATACTAACAGCGATCTGCGCTAGCATTAAGAGCATGTCTAAAAAGTACTTAGTAAGCTATAAGCTGCAGGGTTACAAGTAGACATTAAGAAGTGCGAGTTCGAAGTTAAGACGACTAAGTACCTTAGGTTTATTATTAAAGCAGGCAAGGGGATAAGCATGGATCTAGCCAAGATAGCCGCAATTCGCGAGTGGGAGGCACTGAAGATAGTAAAGGGAGTAAGATCGTTCTTAGGATTCGCAAACTTCTACTAAAGGTTTATTAAGAACTTTGCATAGCTAGCCGCACCTCTTACTAGACTTACGGGCGACGTCCCCTTCTAATAAGGACCTAAAGAGCAATTAGCCTTTAACAAGCTAAAAGAGATCTTTATTATAGAGCCAACGCTGGCGGCGTTTGACCCAGATCGGGAGACAGTGCTCGAGTGCGATTCGAGCGGCTACGCGGTAGGCGGAGTGCTATCGCAGTACAGTGATAATAGAGTCTTACGACCCTGCGCGTTCTTCTTGTGGAAGAATAGCGCGCACAAGTGCAACTACAAGATCTACGACAAGGAGTTACTCGCGGTAGTACGATGCCTTGAGGAATAGGACTCTAAACTGCGTTTAGTTAAGAAGTTTAAGGTGATTATAGATTACAAGAATCTAGAGTACTTTATAAAACCCTGTATGCTAAACAAACGTTAGGTGAGATAGTCGCTTTTACTTAGTAGATACAACCTAGAGCTGCTATATTGGCTGGGTAAGCAGAACGTGAGAGCCGACGCGCTCTTAAGAAGAGAACAAGACCAGCCTGTAAGGGCAGAAGACGAGCGCTTATAGAAGCGCTTCGTACAAATATTTAAGCCAACAAACTCCTATTAGGAGGTAACAGAAGAAGAACTAGAAGAAGCTATCTTAGTGATGGCAACGAGGACACGAAGCCAGCAGCGGGAAGAGGAGGCTATCCCCCTATCTAGAGAAGAATTAGATTAGCTCCTTCCTAGAGTACTAAATAAAAAAGTGCTAGAGTAGAATAAGTTAGAGAAGCTCTAGCAAGAAGCGACAGCGAAGGATTGTGTCTACCAAGGAGCGAAGAAGGTAGTAGAGGACTAAGAGAGACGTTTCCCCGTGAACTTAGGCCTAAAGTGCTCAATCGAAGACTGCTTAGCGGACAGTGGAGTCCTGTTTTACCAAGGGCGCAAGTGGGTGCCAGACAACGACAAGTTGCGAACGGCAATCATCAGCAGTGCCCACGACTCACTAGTCACTGGTCACCTAGGGCGCGAGCTAACGTACAAGATTCTCGCAAGGGACTACTTTTGGCCAGGCATGACCAATTTAATCCGAAGATACGTTAGAAACTGTGACACCTGCGGACGGAGCAAGTCCTGGAGAGAGGGCACGCAAGGCCTTCTGAAACCACTGCCGATACCCACTCGGATCTGGAAGGAGATCTCCATAGATTTCGTCGAAGGACTACCAGAGAGCGAAGGCATGACTAGCCTGATGGTGGTCACTGACCGGCTCAGCAAGGGTGCGATCTTCGTACCGCTCCCGGATACGAAGACGGAAACCGTCGTCCAAAAGTTCATCGAGCGCGTGGTTGCATATCACTGGCTACCAGACGCTATTACCTCTAATAGAGGCAGCTAGTTCGTGAGTACACTATGGGCTAAACTATGCGAGCTTCTGAAGATCAAGCGGAGACTATTAACTGCCTACTACCCGCAGATAGACGGCGCAATAGAGAGGATGAACAGCGTCTAGGAAACCTATATCCAATCATTTACAAACTAGGCTTAGGACGACTAGGCACGGCTCTGCCCAATGGCCTAGATTGCGATTAATAGCAGGAATGCAACGTCGACTAGAATGTCACCCTTCTTCTTACAGCATGGACATGAGGTAGAGCCGCTGCAGCTAGAGCTTGGTAACGAAAGACAATAATGGAAACTAGCCGAACAGCTTTTGGACGAACAGAAAGCAGCAGAGATTGCGGTTAAGCTACAACAAGCTATAGAACTAGCCTAGGCAGGCATGGCGGTTGCTCAACAAGAATAGGAAAGACAGGCGAACAAGACTCGGAGAGAGGCACAGAGCTACCAAGTAGGCGACAAGGTATAGCTGAAGCTTGATTAGCAGTACGGCACAGGGCGAAGCTTAAAGAAGCTCAACTAGAAGAACGCTAAGTATATAGTGGTGAAGGTAATCGATAGCCACTTAGTTAAATTAGATACGCCTCTAGGACTACACCCTGTTTTTTATGTTAATTAGTTGAAACTCGCTAGCAATAATCCCCTCCCAAACTAGGTTCAGGACGACTATTAGCTACAGCCACTACAGGTAGACAGAGAAGATGAATGGGAGGTAGAGGACATTATGGCAGAAGAGGTACGCCGCTGTGGGAGAGGGCGTAAGCTATACTACGAGGTGAAATGGAAAGGGTTCTACCGAACGACGCTCAAACCAGCTAAGCTGCTAGAGGACGCTGAGGCAGTAGATCGTTGGGAAGCATTCACGGAGGCCAAACGAGACAGCGAGGGCCGCCTCCTAGAGGGGTTTTGGAGAGGCGATGCGGTATCCCCTAAGGAGGGGGGTATTGTAACGGGCTGAACGCCCTTTGGATAGCTCCTCGATGGAATCTTGGGCCAAGCTGCGCGCGCACCATCTGAACTACGTTTAGACTGAGCAGCGCTCAGACAACGCGCTTAGATACTCTGGCATAACCTTTCTCTAATAAGTAAATAAACACCACGTAAGCAGAGTAGATAGCTCCTTATCGAATACAACCTCTTGTATACCTCGCGATTGCTCCCTGGAGCGCAGCCCCTTACAATAAGGTTCTTTTATTCCTCGTTGATGGGTGGGTAAGAAGTTTAAAGAGTTAATATAGAGCGCTAGTAAGTACGTACGTACGTAATATAACTCAGCTTTTAAAACTTGGAATCAGACACCAAGTGTTTTTTGTTTCTTCATTTCAAAAGTCTATATTGTAAAAACAAAAAAAATTAAATAAACAGATTATTAGATTGAAAGTCCTAATAAACTTCCATTGGATTGCTACACCAATCTCGAAATGCTTTTTTTTTTTAAAAAAAAACTCCACCAGCCGTGTAGCTAATTCTCCTTCGTATTCTGTTTCGCATTCGCATACGCGTATTCTCGTATTCTCTCTCTCTTTTTTTTTCTTTTCTTTTCTTTTCTTTTTTTAAATCAATTCTTTCTCCACTGCCCCCCCCCCCCCCCGCCGCGCCTCATTTGCTTCTTCTTATCACGTACGCACGTACGCCCGCACGCTACGTGTAAATTAACCCGTATGTAACGGGTCGAGTCCTATTAGACTGCGCACGCAACTACAACGCGCCCACCGCGCCAAAAAGGCTGGCACAAGATATCAGAGCTGCTGATATCGTTGCGTAGTTGATACATAAGATAGCCACCGCTATCTGTACTGTAGCGGGCTACCTAGCCCGTTACACCGTATGCGTGCATGGTATATCTAAATGTATCTAGGTGCAGGATGCACATGCATTCATCCATCCATCCATACATACATACATACATATATACATACATACATACATAAGTACATACATAACGTGTTTCACCA
>NW_007359981.1:224785-226620 GCF_000359705.1 Exserohilum turcica Et28A | reverse complement strand
AACGCGGCCTACAGTCATGCGCAAGCTCCCCCAAAGGTCGCTCAGCGAGATGCTAGTCTAGAAGCGATGGACTGGGAGCCCTCGAAGGCCAATCGGGCACGGGAAACGAAGGATAGACCAAGGCGGTCCCCACTAGACTGCTACAGCTGCGGCGAACTGGGCCACATCGCTAGAAACTGTCCGAACACCACTTGGGTTAAGAGAGCCGTTCCCCTAAGCGAAGGGCAGAGACGCCAGAAACAGATCGAATGCCCAGACGATAGCGACTCGGAAAAAAGAGTAGCTCTGGGCCAGAGTCTCGGCCCAGAGCCTCTGAAGATGGATCGGCAGACACGTAGCGAATGGAATCAGTTTTAGCAGAAGCATATGCGTCCCCCACCAATCACCGTAGATCTTATCGTGAATAACGTAGCAAACGCTGTCGCGCTTATAGACTGCGGATGCCTATGCTATACACTAATTAGCAAGAGATTCGCTTACCGCCACTGTCTAGAGCGCTTTTAGATCCCCTCTTGGATGATTAAGGGAGTGAACAGCAAGCTGTTAGAGATTAGCGAGGTCGCCTGATTCTCGTTTAAGATGCATGGGTACGAAGAGACTGCTTATGCATACGTAATGGACTTGTCCTCTAGTGAGGACGTGTACCTTGGCAGGGGATAGATGGACCACTAGGACGTATCAGTATCTCCTGCTAAGAAGAGTATTTTTATCCACTCAAAGGGCATTCAAGTAAGGTTAACTAAAGGACGCCTACAAGGAGGAGTTAGCTAAGTCAACGCCACAGCGTTTGCGGCCTTAGTTCGTAGACATAAGAACGCTCTAAATAGCGTTTAGATCTTCGCCGCGTCGATTGTAGACATCGACAAGGCGCTACAACCGAAAAAGCCCGTAGATGTACGAGCGCTGCTACCAACACAGTACCAGGAGTTCTATGAGCTCTTCAACCCAAAGCAAGCAGAGAAGCTTCCACCACACCGAGGGCCAGGGGTGGACCACAAGATCAAGCTAGAGCCGAAGGATGCTCAGCCACTGTGGGGACCCCTCTATAGCATGTCGCGCAGAGAGCTCCTAGTCCTTAGAAAGGAACTCACATCGCTTCTTGAGAAGGGATTCATCCGCGTAAGCAGCTCGCCAGCTGCAGCGCCAGTATTGTTCGCCAAGAAACCTGGAGGAGGGCTCTGACTGTGCATCGATTATCGAGCTCTGAACGCAATTACTAAGAAGGACTGGTACCCGCTACCCCTCATCTGAGAGACACTTAACAGCTTAAGCAAGGCCAAATGGTTCACAAAGTTGGACGTTATCGCAGCCTTCCACAAGATCTGTGTCGCACCAGGCGATGAGTGGAAGACAGCCTTCTGAACAAGATTCGGACTGTTTGAGTGGCTAGTTACCCCCTTTAGCATGGCGAACTCCCTAAGTACTTTTCAACGATACATTAACTGGACCTTGAGAGAACACCTAGATGACTTCTGCTCAGCATACCTGGACGACGTACTAATCTACACCGATGGCGATCTGCGCCAGCACCAAGAGCACGTCCGAAAAGTGCTTAGCAAGCTGCAAGCCGCAGGGCTACAAGTGGACGTCAAGAAGTGCGAGTTTGAAGTCAAGACAACCAAGTACCTTGGGTTCATTATCGAAGCAGGTAAAGGGATAAGCATGGATCCAGCCAAGGTAGCCGCAATCCGCGAGTGGGAGGCACCAAAGACAGTAAAGGGAGTAAGATCGTTCCTAGGGTTCGCGAACTTCTACCGAAGGTTCATTAAGAACTTTGCGCAGCTAGCCGCACCCCTTACTAGGCTTACAGGTGACGTCCCCTTCTGATGGGGATC
>NW_007359981.1:214041-222148 GCF_000359705.1 Exserohilum turcica Et28A | reverse complement strand
GGAAGTAGAAGAAATTGTAGCAGAGGAGGTACGCCGTCGTGGGAGAGGGCATAAGCTATACTACGAGGTGAAGTGGAAAGGTTTCCACCGAACGACGCTCGAACCAGGCAGAACTACTAGAGGACGTTGAGGCAGTGGACCGATGGGAAGCATTCACGGAGGCTGCGCGAGACAGCGAGGGCCGCCTCCCAGAGGGGTTTCGAAGAGGCGACGCAGTACCACCCTAAGGAGGGGGGTATTGTAACGGGCTGAACGCCCTTTGGATAGCTCCTCGATGGAATCTTGGTCAAGCAGCAGACGCCAGGTCTTACTCTGCAACCCGGCATCTGTGCGAGGCCTGAGCGGCGCCCAGACGACGCGCTCAGACACTCGGTGCAACCTTTCTCCGACAAGTAAATAAACACCACGCAAGTAGACTCTATAGCTCTCTATCGAATACAACCTCTTGTATACCTCGCGATTGCTCCCCGGAGCGCAGCCCCTTACAAATAGAGAAGATCTAGCTAAGCAATCATAAGTAGGTTACGCTAATATAAGGCGTTGGCGTAATAGGCACGCGTATCCTAGCGTTTCTTATCTTCGCTAGCAAGGTTCTAATCTCTACCTAGTTCACAGAGGATCTGCCACGCGACTAGGTGATCTAAGCTAGTCCTACTAGCTAGACAAATAACAATCTAGCGCTTAACTAGCTTCGTTACTTTAATTCCTATGCGCAGCCTGTAGGGACGCATAGGCTGCTTATTATTAACAGCTATAAGAGCTACTGCTTAGTGGATTTCTAAGATCTCTACAAAGAGATGAAGATAATCCTCCTCTATATGCCTCCCCACTCGTCGCACCTCTTATAGCCTCTTAATGTAGGCTGCTTCTCGCCGTTAAAGCGCGCGTATAGTGATGCTATTGTTACTCGTAACAAGAAGGATTCTCTCCTTGACGCAGGATGACGGGGTTGGAGGCCAACCACGTCCACGTCAGAAGGTAATGGCTATCGCGGGGCTTGGAGTCACGTGATGTGCCATCCCGCCAAGACAGGACATCCCGCCAAGATGGGGATGGCAGCAGGACATGGGATGGCAGGCCATCCCAACCATCCCGCCAAGGGACACGAAGATGGGATGGACGGGATGGCAGGACCTAAGGCAATGGGTATAAGAATGGGTTGGATTTCATTATTACACTCGTTGTGGTTAACTTTAGAATAGTTCATCTCTTACATAGATTGATACTAGTTATTCTATCTTAGTATAGAATTAATTGTTTATTCTTTTAGTTAAATCCTATAACTCTTTTCTACATAGCACTTCGCAAACAATCACACAGACTACCGCTTTAGTCTACTCGCCCTAACCTAGACTAAGACTAGAGAAGTATAGCCGACCCCCGTGTAACACTTTGACCACTACCAAGTCTTTGTAGAAGGATTAACCAGCAGTACGCCCAATTAAAATTCACGATGTCTTATAATCACTCTTAATCCTAGGCCAGTGCCGGCGGACTAGTACAAGGTCCTGGACTAGTGCCCTAACTAGCATTTGACGACGAGATGCTGACCCTAAGTGACGACGAAGATGAGGACGAAGACGCACGAAACCTACGAGAGTTGCGGAATCTTAGGCGACAGGCCACAATCACGCAGCGGCAGATGGCTAGCATGTAGGATATAATTAATTAGCTTTCAAGTTAGCTGATGGCCACCCTAAATAAGAAGAGATCCCTTATAAAGCCTAAGATAGCGGCACCTAAGAAGTTCGACAGAACCTACACTAAACTATAGACATTTATTACTAACATTGACTTGTACTGCGAGTATAACAGAGTACTAATAGACTAGGATAAGATCCTTGTGATAAGTACCTACATAAAAGGCAAGGCAGCTAAGTGGATAGAACCCTATGTCAAGGACTTCCTAAAGGACGCAGACAACCTAGGAACCAAGAGCGAAACCTAAGGAATATTCGGAAACTGGGACAACTTTAAGAAGGAGATAGGACGGATCTTTGGGGAAGTAGACGAAAAGAACTAAGCAGAGAAGGCAATTACTCGCTTGAAGCAGACTAAGTTAGTCTTAGTATACATAGCAGAGTTTAAACAGCTATAGGCAAGAATTAATTAGGATAATGCTGCGCTGCGAACTGTGTTTAAGAGCAGTCTAAAGGAAAATGTTAAAGATAGTCTTGTACACCATAAAAAGCTAGAAACGCTTTATGCTCTAATAAAGCTAGCCACGCAAATTAACTATAGGCTATAGGAAAGATATAAGCAAAGGAAACGCTTATTCCAGCCTACGCTAGCAAACACAAGGAAGCAACGTTATAGTAAAGACAAGGATGGCGACACTATTATAACAGGCAAGGTGCAAGAAAACAAGAGCTAGAACACCTAAAGAAAGGGCTAGGACGGTCTTTCTAAGGAAGAACGCCAAAGGCGTTACGACAACAAAGCATGTCTCTAATATAGCAAACAAGGACACTTTGCTAGAGACTGTTCTAACAAAGTTAAGCAAGGTTAAATTAAAATTAGGATGATTAGGTGCGGAACACCCTACCCACGGGATATAGAACCTAACGACACGCTTAGCGACCTAGACTTGTATAAGGAGGCACGACAGGAGTCGGACGAGGCCTTCAAGATAATACAAGAAGCCGTAGGACTAAAGGACTTCAAGTAGGATGACCCACTACCAACGGACTATAGAGTTGAAGAGGCCGAAGTACAGCGCCGCCTAAGAAACTGACTATGCTAGATGTGTGGAGACGCCACACACTAGGCTAATGATTGCGCTCTTAAAGACCGAATCATCATCACAGGACTGAACTCTGAAGAGATTGGATATCAAGCGGTTTACGAGCAACCTAGCTTCAGAGACCTAGAAGCCAAGGTTAAGAGGAACGAACCTCGCACGTTCAAGGAACGGATAGAGCAACACAAGCACCTGCATTAGGTTGACTATAAGGCACAGTGTGACTACCACCTAAGGAAACGCGAAAAAACTAGGGACAATAAGGACAATTGCTGCTATACGTAATTGTGGTACAACAAGTGTTAAGTAGATAAATGCTATATACACTAACAAGAAAAGCAGTAAGCACACTAGAAGCTATATTAGTTCTAGTGCAAGGAGAACTGCGAGTACTACAGGAAGCAACGACGAAATGCTCAAAAAGTAGACAACTTCTACCATAGCACGATAACAGCGCAAGAATGTACGGCAAAGAATTGTCGCATGCACTAACAGGAAACACTAAAGGTGACAACAACACGAATGCAAGCTATGTCAGCTGCGACAACAGGACTAGTTCCCCACAAGTATATGCATTAGTCCTTTTGCTATAACTATACATACTAGGCGCATTTTAATGCTAAAATAGATAATAGGTACTTCCCTAAGAGAAAGGGAAGACAGTTAAAAAACTAGGACGCTACCAGGGACAGGGTCACGCTAGTGTAGGTAGTCTAAAAACGACCTATGTAGGAGTTAAGAGCGTAGGGACGCAGGATCTTAGACTCCAAGCAATAGTCCTCGTGAACGGACATCGTGTGACAGCGACCATAGACAGTGGTGCTGCACGAACCATGATCTCACCCAGGGTGGTGGAGATGCATGAGATACCCTATCGGACTAAGAAGGTGCTGATGCGAGCGGTATTAGCCGATGATAGCCCAATCGCGTACGGGAACGGCATGATAAGACTAGAGACCAAGCTAGTGCCAATAGATTTGGCAGGGATAGAAAGTCAAGAGATAATTAACATCATAGATCTTGGTAAAGAAGACATGTTAATAGGCTACAACTAGTTGTCGAAGCACAATCTAGCTATCAATTAGTAGAAACGAACAATACTTAGAAGAGAACCTGTGCACAAGGTTGCTGGAGTACGAAAAGAGTCGAACCCGATTATCCAGAGCTCACCTAAGGACGGGAGGATAGGTACGATCTCACCACATAAGATCGCGAGAATCTATGTAAAGGACCTTTGGAGAATAGGAGTTATTTAGTTAAAACAGGTCGCGACTACAAAGGAAGGACTAGTACCATGGTTGGCGATACTAACAGAATACTAGACGAACGAGTTTAGAGAACTGTTTAAGGAAAATAAAGCAACAGACCTAGCAGAACACTAGGACTGGGATCATGAGATCGTCCTCGAAGATGGAGCTAAGTTGAGCCTAGGAGGAATGTACCCTATATCACCCGAGCACGACGCTAAGTTGCGGGATTACCTCTAGAAGAATTTAAAAAAGGGATTTATTAGACTAGGACATGGCCTAATAGCCTCTCTAATTCTGTTTGTAAAGAAGCTGAATGGGAAGTGGCGACTATGTGTCGACTACCAACGGTTGAACGCGGTCACGGTAAAGAACTAATATCCCTTACCACTTATAGGAGAGCTTATAGATCGACTCTAGGGAGCCAAGTGGTTTACAAAAGTTGACGTACGGGAAGGGTTTTACCGTATTCAAATCAAGAAAGGTCACAAATAGATAACAGCCTTTAAAACAAAGTATAGACTATACGAGTATACGGTTATGCCATTTAGATTAACGAACGCGCCGGCAACCTTTTAGTTAGTCATTAATAAGGCACTCCACGAGTACCTAGGAATTTTCGTTACAGCCTACCTAGACAATGTACTAATATACACCAACAGTACGCTAGAAGAACATGTCAAACATGTCAAGAAGGTATTTTGGAAGCTTAAGGAATATAAGCTGTACCTACAAGCAGCCAAATACGAGTTCTACACAAAGGAGACTAAATACCTAGGCTTTATTATCTTAACAGAGGGTGTTAAGATAAATCTAAAGAAGATCTAGACTATACAGGAATGGCCAACCCCTAAAATAGTCAAGGACGTGCAATCCTTCCTAGGATTTGCGAACTTTTACTAAAAGTTTATTAGGAACTACTCCTAAATTGAAACCCCTCTTATAGAGATTACGAAGAAAGAAGTTAGGTTTAAATGGACTTAAGACTGCCAGGAAGCGTTTAAGACGCTCAAGCAGGCATTCTTGGAGGCGCCCGTACTAGAAATGTACGACCCAAGACGAGAGACGCGAGTCAAGACCAACGCGTTAGATTATGCACTTAGAGCTGTATTGTCACAGCAGTGCCTAGACAAGAAATAGAGACTAGTGTTCTACTATTTATAGAAGTTCTTAGGAGTAGAACTAAATTACAATGTTCACGATAAGGAACTACTAGGAGTAGTTAATGCCTTTAAATAGTAGGAGGTGCATTTATTAGGCTTGCCCCACACGATTAAAGTGTTTTCTAATTACTAGAATTTAACGAGTTTTATAATAATAAAGAAACTTAACTAATAATAAGTCTAATAGGCTAAGATGCTAGCTTAGTTTAACTTCAAGATCACCCACTGAGCCAGATCGCTTAACGGGGCAGCGGATGCCCTGAGCCGTAGATCAGATCTACAAGAAGATGATCACAAGGAACCGCACGATGCAGTATTCAAGCAGATGCCCAATGGCAGCTTGAGATATAACCAGCCGGAACTGGCTAAGGTAGCTAAGGTAGCCGCGCAGGTAGAAACCCTACAACAGCAATGGCAGCAGAGAGCAGCTAGCTGGCAATTCGAGCCTGACGCCGAAGGCTCCGATGAATTGCTACAGGACGAACGAGAGTACTGAGATATGGTTTTAAAGGATCGAATATATGTACCTCCACACATAAGATTAAGTCTTATTAAAGAACTACACGAGTCTCTAGAGTACGGACATGCAGGAATAGAAGAAATAGTTAGAAGACTAGTAAAGGTGTTTGCCATACCACGCTTGCGAGCGAAGGTGCAGGATACCTTAGGCAACTGTTTAGCCTGCTATTGCAATAAGCCTAAAAGACATAAGCCCTATGGCCTGTTGCAGCCCTTATAGCTATTAACACGACTATAGACTAGTGTTATAATAGACTTTATAGTAAAGCTCCTGGTATCGTTAGAACCTAAGTCTAACCGACTTTGCGACATAATACTAGTAATCGTAGATTAATTAACTAAGGTAGCAAAGTTTGTGCTAATAAAAGAGGCTATTACAGTAGACGAATGCGCGTACAAAGTAACTAAGGCACTAGTATCGGAGCATAGGGTGCCTAAAGAATTCATAACAGATAGAGATAAGCTATTTACGTCTAAGTATTGGGACACATTCCTGGCGAAATTAGGAGTTAAGAAGAAGCTATTAACTAGCTTCTATCCTAAGACAGACGGCTAGACGGAATGAACGAACTAGACTTTGGAGCAGTACCTAAGGATATACGCCAACAAGCTGCAGGACAACTAGGTTGAACTCTTGCTAATAGCACAATTGGCCTACAACAGCTTAAAGTTAGCTATAACAAAGAAGTTACTATACTACGTGAACTATGGGTATAAGCTAGTTGCTTATTAAGACTCTAAAGATATTAAGAGTATCGCAGTAGGCGCAGACGATAAAGCACGACTAATGCAAAAATTACATGTAGAACTAAGTAAGAGTATTGCTTAATAGAACCTTATAACAGCACAAGCTGCGAATAAGCAAAGGATTAAGGGACTAACCTTTAAGAAGGGGGACAAAGTTTTCTTGTTAAGACAAAACCTAAAAACTAAACGACTATACAGAAAATTAGACAACCTCTAAGTAGGACTGTTTGAGATCCTAGAGGAAGTCAGGAAAGTAAATTATAAGTTAAAACTCCTACTAGGCATGCGAATCCACCCTGTCTTTCATAAGAAACTACTAGAAAGAGCATCTCTAGACGCCGAGCTAGCAACAGATATAGAGCTTAAAGACGATGAGTACGAGGTCGAGGAAGTTAAGGACCTGCGGAAAATCGGTAGTTAGTGGAAGTACTTAGTTAAGTGGCAAGGATGGCCTAAGAGCTATAACACTTAGGAACCTAAAGGAAACCTAACGAACTGCAAGTTACTAGTACGTAAGTACTATTAGAAACATCTACAGAAGCGAGAATTAGATTCTTGTAGGATAGGAAGAAGTTAAGGGACAAAGGGTCAAAAGAAGAAGAATCAGCCTGTAACCAGCCTAGGTTAGTCGACTGTGTGGGTAGCGAAGGTCCGGCTGATGGAAGGTCTGTACCAGGGGCAGAGCTCCCCTCGACTTTCTCTTTCGCACGATCCTGGAACTTAAGGACGGCAAGATCGCGACGAGCGAAGGAACGCTCTCGGGACTTCACCTCTAAAAGCGCCACCTCTTGCTAGGACAACTGCGCATCTAGCTGAGCGCGCTAAGCCCTTAAACGAGCGACCTTAAGCTCCTTCTGCTCGCGCTCCTATTGCACTTTCTCCCACTCTTCCTTAGAAACAAACAGACTGCACTTAGCTTTCACAAAAATACAACTAGCGCAACGCCTAGTGGCGGTGTCCACGAAACAACAAAGGTTCTTCTCTTCACAACAAGAACAGCAATAAACAGTTATCTTGTTCCCCTACTCTATTACACGATTAGCACAGGAATAACGCTCTTTGTTCGACTTTTAAGCGCGAACACGGGTACAGGAGGACAGGACCTTAGGCATAGTTAGGAAGGCTAGAGAAAAGGGATGGATATAATGGCCTAGGGCCTACTAACCTTATATGCAGCCAGCGCTTCAACACGCGGCACGGCAAAACGATATTCCAGGGTATCAGGACGATACGCCTAAGAGGGGGGATAATGTTACTCGTAACAAGAAGGATTCTCTCCTTGACGCAGGATGACAGGGTTAGAGGCCAACCACGTCCACGTCAGAAGGTAATGGCTATCGCGGGGCTTGGAGTCACGTGATGTGCCATCCCGCCAAGACAGGACATCCCGCCAAGGGACACGAAGATGGGATGGACAGGATGGCAGGACCTAAGGCAATGGGTATAAGAATGGGTTGGATTTCATTATTACACTCGTTGTGGTTAACTTTAGAATAGTTTATCTCTTACACAGATTGATACTAGTTATTCTATCTTAGTATAGAATTAATTGTTTATTCTTTTGGTTAAATCCTATAACGTATGTGGCAAGCGAGCGCCGCAGGCAAGCGAGCGCCGCACCCCACCAAACCTGCGCACCTCTATAAGCCTGTAGTTCCACCACAATATAGTTGTTTTACACATATTAACAT
>NW_007359981.1:203040-204350 GCF_000359705.1 Exserohilum turcica Et28A | reverse complement strand
ATAGCCCTTCGGGCTGAAAAAGGACGTTAAACTAGAATAATAATAATAATAATAATAAAGTAACGAAGCGAAAAACTCGTAAGAGGCGCTACGTATAGGCAAAGGGGTCCTAGACAGTTAGCTAGATAGCTAATTAGATCGCTAAGGCAGAGGGTGGTAGCTATAATAATAGTGCAACGTCTGCAAAGAGGGTGCGTAGTAAACAGCGCTGCGGGCGTTGCAGCCAAATTAGATACAACTCTCGCACTTGTTAAGTAGAATTAGAGAATATAGAGGATAGCAATACGTCTAAAGAATAATATCTTATTCTACTTAATAAAAAATATTGTAGTAGTGTTGCGCAATACTATTATAAAGATGTAATAGTTTGGGGAGGTGGCCTACATACTGGGGTGGCCCGCTTACTGGTGAAACACGTTACTGTACACACACAAAAAAAAAACACGAAAAAGAAGAATAGCAGCCAGGGACCAAGACAGAAGGCCCAAAAAAAGGGGGGAAACAAGGATATCCCCCGATCACAGAGATTGTAGCTTGTTGATCCATGCATCCATGTACGTATACATGGATGCATGGATGCATGACTGACTGACGGACTGACTGACTGACTGATCAAGTGCATGCGCAAGTGCATAACTTAGTACAGCGAAAACCTGGATCTACATGCAATAGCAGGTATAAACCCGGGTTATAGCACAGCTCTTACTTTCCGTTCAGGGCAGGAAAGATGGGTTGGCTGTTACTGTGGATAATAGCCTTTGGTGGTTGAGTTTGGTTTGCGTTTCGGATGCTGGGCGCGTTGCGTGTGTGTGTGTGTGTATGCTTGGAGTGCGGGTGTGGACGTACTGTAGGTATGGTATGGTATATGTGGGCGTGGGCGTGCGTGTACGGGGTGGTAAAGCAATGGCAACGTCATGGTCATAGGCATAGTCATAGTCAAGGGCAAAGTAGGTGTACAGGCTACAAGCCAAGATGAACATGTTGCCCGAGATTAGGTAGAGCGGCATCTGCCGGCGTCGTTATCATCATCATCGTCACCATGTGTCTGTGTGTTTGCGCGTGGGGCAGACAGGCGGGCCCGTATCTAATACGATAAAGACATAGATAACTACGTACATGCATGCTCAAAGGGGTAAGAAAGCGATTGTACAGTCGATTCCTGTCCTCGGATTCGGAATGATATTGCTGTTTCTTTTGGGGGTGGGGATGTGTTGGCGTTGATGCGTTTGGTGCTCGTGTGGCTTGATCGAGGCTTGGACTTGGTCTCGGATATTAGATAAGTACCGGGGGGGAGGGGGGGGGGGGGGGGG
>NW_007359981.1:200770-202955 GCF_000359705.1 Exserohilum turcica Et28A | reverse complement strand
GTGGGCGTGCGTGTACGGGGTGGTAAAGCAATGGCAACGTCATGGTCATAGGCATAGTCATAGTCAAGGGCAAAGTAGGTGTACAGGCTACAAGCCAAGATGAACATGTTGCCCGAGATTAGGTAGAGCGGCATCTGCCGGCGTCGTTATCATCATCATCGTCACCATGTGTCTGTGTGTTTGCGCGTGGGGCAGACAGGCGGGCCCGTATCTAATACGATAAAGACATAGATAACTACGTACATGCATGCTCAAAGGGGTAAGAAAGCGATTGTACAGTCGATTCCTGTCCTCGGATTCGGAATGATATTGCTGTTTCTTTTGGGGGTGGGGATGTGTTGGCGTTGATGCGTTTGGTGCTCGTGTGGCTTGATCGAGGCTTGGACTTGGTCTCGGATATTAGATAAGGTACCGGGGGGGAGGGGGGGGGGGGGTTTGGCGTTTTGCGTGTTGCATTGTGTGCTGAGTCTGTGAATGAGTAAGGGGAAGAATGACTGCAAACGGCATCTTCATCCATGCTAATACTGCGGTTTCCATTGAATACTGAGCTCGCATTCTCTTTCCCGCCTCCCCCTCTTTCTCTCTGTCCATCTATGATTTTCTATACGTAGCACCAAGCCTTATTTCCATTTTCCTTGTTTTTTTTTAATACCCTTCTTTTCTTCTGCCTCAGCATGTACCTGTTTCTTCTTACTGCACACCACATCATCACTCACGTAGATACATACCCATCCGCGCCATCAATTCCACCATAGACCGCTCTTCTTGCATTCCTCATTCCCAACCCAGGGTTCCGCTCCCACCCTTGTTCTCCCACTTCCATGTCCAATCTTATCAACGGCCCCTCCCCGACTCCGTAGCTTTGCCAGGGTCCCACTCTCCACTCCTGTCGAGTCGCGGAAGAGCCACGTGGGGTACGCTGAACGGACGTTTTTTCCCCAGTTGAGTAGGTTGTCAGCAAAAACCATCGATTGCAGACCTCGTATTCTGGATCTGCCGCTTTGCGTTCACGAGTAATGAGCTGCCCCTTCTTGGGTCGCGCTTGTCAGTGTGTCACACAGTGTGCGTTGCGTGTCAGGGGGGGAAGGGGGGGGGGGAACTGGGATTCCAGCCAGGTCCCGGTAGATAGTCAAATCATAAAAAAAAGCGTTATTATCATAGCGTGGTGCAGAGTAGCGTGGTACAGAGTTCAAACATATATCATTATTTCCCATTCGAGTAAGTTTCCAGCAAAAAGTGTCGAATGTAGAGTTCGCTTTCTTATTCTGCTTCGCATTCTCGAACCTTCTTTTTGTGGATTTATCCTGCTTGCTTCCTTGGGTGGCGGGGGAGGGTTTCCGACTAACGTGTACACTAAGTTAGTTGTCGGGAACGGGGTATGGGGGGGCAAAAGAGACGTAGCGTATGTACATGGGGGGGAGGAGTATGTGTGTGTGTGGCCATGGGTTAAGAATCTAGACATTTCCCAGACGAGTAATTTCCACGCAAAAGTGTAGAATACCGTCGTCGTATTCTCATTCGGCTCCTGCCGTTGGAACCATTTCTGATTCGGCATCTTCCGTTAGTCATCTCTCCTCCACCTCTCTGCCACCTCTTTCGACCGTATCACTAATAACCAGCCTTTTCCCTGCGCCGATCTAGCGCCAATACTGGGGTCAAGCCTCCAAAAAAAGACACCCGTGATTTGTAAGACCCCATCCATCGAACATGGCTTTTCGCATTCTCATTCGCGCCTCATTTATTCTTCCCTTTATCCAACTTACCTATCGCAGTAATAATGCCCAAGGGCCATGGAACATAGTCTTCGTATTCTCTTTCGGAACATGCCACTAGCTCTCCGTGTTTTCTGCTTGCAGTTGCCCAAAGCAGTAATTAAAATGCCGCAGTATGCGGGGGGGGGGGCGAGAGGGAAAAGTGGAAGATTGCGAGCTTTCTTTTTCGTATTCTCTACGGTTGCCATGTTTGTCGTCATTCCGATTAGCCGTTTGCGGTAATTGGTGCGGGTGGCGGGCGAAAAAAAAACACACATACATACACATGCACATACACATACATACTTACATACGTACATCCACAGCTATGGGGGGGCGTGTGCGAAAGAGAGAGAGAGAGAGAGCTAGGTGTAAACTCGAGTAAGCAAACCCCCCCCCCCCAAAAAAAACCCAGCCCTTTAATCTTCAATTTT
>NW_007359981.1:200372-200713 GCF_000359705.1 Exserohilum turcica Et28A | reverse complement strand
CGGTTCTAGTCCACCAAACCAAACCAACCCCATCTCTCTCTCTCTCTCTCTCTCTCTCTCTCTCTCTTTCGCTTTCTCTCTCGGCACATGCCGTCGATGCCCGTCCTCCCGAGATGATGCGACCGGCGGCAGGCGGCTAATAAATCTCCGGGTTATGGCCCAACACCAACACTAAAGCTAAGAGCGTTTTAGCCTCCATGAATCATTCATTTTTCATGACTAGTGCAGGGTAGCTTGCCTTGCTTTACCTGACTCTTTTTGCGCAACCCCAGCCCCCAGCCCCCCCCCCGTTCCGTTCCGTCTGGGACCCCTGTTCCGTTCCGTCTGGCGATCGGTAATTT
>NW_007359981.1:145299-200352 GCF_000359705.1 Exserohilum turcica Et28A | reverse complement strand
ACTCTCTCTCTCTCTCTCTCTCTCTCTCTCTCTCTCTTTCGCTTTCTCTCTCGGCACATGCCGTCGATGCCCGTCCTCCCGAGATGATGCGACCGGCGGCAGGCGGCTAATAAATCTCCGGGTTATGGCCCAACACCAACACTAAAGCTAAGAGCGTTTTAGCCTCCATGAATCATTCATTTTTCATGACTAGTGCAGGGTAGCTTGCCTTGCTTTACCTGACTCTTTTTGCGCAACCCCAGCCCCCAGCCCCCCCCCCGTTCCGTTCCGTCTGGGACCCCTGTTCCGTTCCGTCTGGCATCGGTAATTTTCTGTGTCTGTCGACCAATCCGTCTGCCCTCAGCATCTGTCATTGTCATGTCTTTGTTGCATCTCGGCGCGTTACTCATAACAGTCTTGTTGAATATTGGCTTTTTTCTTTTTGGTACAGGGAGGGAGGGTGGGGGGCGGATATTTGTTTTAAAAGTGATTTCGACGTATTGACGCAACGGCTTTCACAACGCTGCAGAGTAGATGGTATATGGTAGCAGTGAGGTGTCCATATCCTGTAGTCCTGGCAAATATCCGACGTTGCTTTTTGTATTCACATATATACAATACCTAGATACAGCTACTTACTTATTCCCAGCACTCTCCGTCTTCATGCCCCTCTCCTTTCGATATGACGTATATACATCCACACCAGCCCTCATCAGCCCCTCCCCTTGCCTTCTCTTCCCCCCGCCCATCAAGCCCATCAAGCCCAGCCCAGCCCAGCCAACCCACATCTTCGGGCCCCGTCCGCTCGCCAAACCCAAACCTAAACCCAAATCCGAGGGTGAACTTGGACTACATGCGGCTGAGCTGGTCTGAGGGACAACACTAGTTTAGAGCCATACATAACCGCTTGCTTACTCGATTGGCATTTTTATTTTGGGTTTACTTACTTACTTAGCGCAAAGGGTAAAGATTTGGTAGGATGTTATGAGCGTGTGTAGATTTTCAGTGACGTGTTAATCTGAGGGTTTGATTTCGGTTATCGGAACGTAGATATATGCGAGAAATGCTGAGGCTGAGGCTGAGGCTGAGGCTGAGGCACGGATGCATTATGTGTATGAAGGCATCAGTTTAAGAACGCATGTCAGGGGTTGCGCGCAGAACCTTGAGAGATGTGAATAAGGAGTGACGGAGATATTTTTTTTCGGAGAGTAGTGGAAACCAAAAAAGTATTTACTGGAAAAAACAAAACTAGTACACCACAGGTGGGTATCAAAGTATACTAACGAAAAAGAGAGAAAAAAGATAGGAAGCGCCGTCATCGCCGTCATCGCCGCCACCATACACAACTGGATCCTGATCCTAAAGCAGAACCACTTGCTGCCAAGACAAAGAGAGTAAACCGCCCAAGTACCGCATAACATTTCAAGTTTCTTTTTTTTCTTACCTCTTCCTGAAAACATGCGTTATTGATTGTGCATTTCCATAATAGCCAGCGCATCTGTGACACTGTCCTACAACGCTCCAGAGGGCTGGGCATGTTGTTGCTGTCTGTTTGCCTCCGTCTTGGATTGCAAATGGTTGGTGAGCACTGTGATGTTATCCCGTGCTTCCGGCACAGTCTCAACAATATGTCGAAGGTTGATCATTTGTAGCTCCGAGACAACTGCATTCTGTGACAGATTGGAGCTGAGGATAGTGACAATCACCGGAGCGTCAATGTACGGGCCGAGGATCTCCAGTGCTTTGGGGATTTGGTGGTGTGGTGGGGTATGCATGGGAAGTGGGGGTTGAGGTACCATGTTTGCCTGTGGTGGAACGAACGGATTGCCGTACTGCGCTTGTGGATAGACTGCGCTGACGGGCGAAAATTGTGGCGCGTGGGGGTTGGCCATTGGGGATGGGCTGGAACCATTGCCGAGAGCAGGCTGCGCAATGTGGCCAGAAGCCACCTCCTGAGCGGGATATCGCTCATAGTGTTGTGTGGGTGGCAGTTGTGGCTTAGCCTCTGGTAGTTTGGCAACAAGGGCCAAGATCAACATGTTTTCCTTGCGCGGTGTTTCAATGGTACAGTACTCCAGCATGTCGATGAACGGGGGAAGGTTACTTCCGCCCTCCTCGATCGGAATCACATAGAGATCGCGGAGAATGCCGTTGCCTTCGACAGGTACAACACCCCACCTACCACGTGAGTGGAAGTACTCATACAGATGGTCCATGACGGTGCGGCCCTCGGTGGTGACTGGGCTAATGGCAAGGATGGAG
Source organism: Exserohilum turcica Et28A (assembly GCF_000359705.1). NCBI lineage: Eukaryota > Fungi > Ascomycota > Dothideomycetes > Pleosporales > Pleosporaceae > Exserohilum > Exserohilum turcicum. The sequence continues at coordinate 198,111 of NW_007359981.1, read as the reverse complement.
ACTTCGTGGCTCTCCGTGTGTCCAATGCTTTGAATATAGTCGTTTCCCTTTGAACTCTCAATGCGTCCTTGGATTGCCACAATATGGGTCAAGAGCTTTTCCCAGGGCACCACTTGGCCAAAGTCGCCACCTGCGACGAACCGAGCGACTGCATCAAATGGTTCCATAGACTGCATGTTGATGGAGCCGTGCCAGCAGACGGTGGGGTCTGATGAGTAGCCTGCCATCTCGACGTCGTTGTCTTCGTCCTTGAGCAACCGGTCAACGTCTGCATCGTCTACGGCGCTCTGGGGCTTGTCTTGTGTGTGCATGGAGCTGCGACGGCGGTGGAGGAAGGTTTGCTGGTCGTGCTGCGGCGAGCGAACCTTGTCAAAGACGGAATTAATGTCAAAGTTTGTAGAGGCGCGTCGCAGGCCATCGTGCTGCACCGAGTCTGTCTCGGGTCCCCTAGACGCAGCGGGACTCTCGGATGGGCGCACGGCAACAGGCGACGGTGCTGTCGTGTCTTCGGTAACACTCTCTCGCTCGCGCTGAACAGGCTGCTTGAAGTCTTCATTCTCAAAGTTATCCTCGCCGACAATCTCCTCGCCCTTGTGAGTTTTGCGTAGCCGAGGCCCAGTCTCTTCGGTCAAAATCATCTGCTTCTCGGCTGCTTCTCGCATGGCAGCGTACTCGCGTTGCTTGTCTTCGCTTGCCATTTCTTCCGCCTCCATGCTCACGAGATCGTCCGCCTTGAGGTTTCCGGAGAGCAGACGGTCTACGAGAACCGTGTTCTTCTTGACATTGAACATGATGGTGCGCATCTTGCCAAAGTAGGGCGAGGAGCCACCAGTGGGCTCCCCATACAGATTGAACGCGGCATGGCACATCTGGAGAGTATACTTTGCAGCGAGCGACTTGGCAGTCTGACCGTCGGGAATGCGGTACCCCCGCGTGTCCGAAGCAGCCGTGATCAAGGGTGCCAGCGTCTCGCACATCTTCTCCGCGACAGCCTTTTGGTTCTGCGGAAGCGCGTCGATGTCGGCAGCGGGCGCATTCTGCGGCTCCTGCTTGGGCTCCTGGTGACTTGACTTTCTGCGTTTCTTATTTGCACTAGCCTTTTCCGAGGCCGCGTCATGACGGCGCTTTTCGCCGAGAGGAGACTGGGGCTGGCTCTTGGTGCCCTGTTTGCATGCGTGAGGGGAGGTGGTGTTGGGGGAAGTGGGGCAGCGTACCTTGGAGTCGCCATGGCCGTTGGAGGCGTCTGAGTGCGGCACAGCAACGGGGGCTGGGGTCGGCGTAGAGGCCTCGGCCGGAGCTTGTGCAGGCTGCGAAGGCGTCTCGTGCTGCGGCGTGGCCGCCTTTTCAGACGATGCAGCCTCTTGCTTGACGTCGCTGGGGCGAGGCTTGGGCTTGGAGCCCTTCTTGCGCGCCCACGGCCTCTCGCCGCGGGCCATGGCAGCAAGCAGCTCGACGTGGTCTTCGGGCTTGCATTGCTCGCAGTAGTAGTCCTTGCCCTCCCAATAGTCGCCTTCGGGCAGTCCCAGGCACTTGTTGTGCTGCCAGGCGGTGCAATTGTCGCAGCAGATCATCTGGCGTCCGCGGATGTCGCGCTGGTCGCCGCACACACAGCGGATGATGGCATCCTCCTCCTCATCGTCGTCGTCGTCTTCGTCTGCATCGGCCGACTGGGCCGACTGCGCGCGCTTTGCCTGGCCCTTTTTTGCGTGTGCCTGGCCCTTCTTCTCGGCTGCTGACGGTGCTTTGGACTTGGGGGTGGCGGCGGCGGGAGCAGCAGCAGCAGCGGCGGCAGCAGCAGCAGCAGCAGCGGCAGCAGTCGTCGTGGCGGCAGCGGCAGCAGCGGGCTCGTCGAGGGCGTCCTGGTTCTTTGTATGGTGGCCCTTGTTGGCGCGGCCGGAGCGCCTGATCTCGTCTGTGGCAGCAGAATCAGCATGTGCGAGGGCATCGGGGGCGGTCGTGTGCGCGCGTGTCGTGTGCGGGGCGCGCGGCGACCGCATGCCGTGGGCGCGTGTAGATGGTGTCTGCTTACCGGCCATGGTGGAGGACACGAAGGCGGGGGGATGGGCTCAAATTGACGGTTGCACGAATGCAGCTTATGCTATTGTGCGCAAACAAGATTCAAGAACAAAAAAGTCTCTACGGAAGCCCCAATCCCGTCCTTTGCGTGGCGTTGCGGGCCAGCGGACACGCCGTACGAGCGGCTTCTAACTAGCACTGGAAACGAGCGCGCACCACACGGCGCCTGCCCAACTGTCCAGACAGAAGGCGCGGGGCGAGGCGAGCCTGCCGAGCGTGAGTCGCAGCTTCCTCAGGCGCGCGTGTGTGTGTGCCGGAAGCGGAGGCGGCGGCGCGCACAGGAGCCGGCGCGACCGAGCGGGCAGTGACGAGCAGACGCGGCCGCGGGGCGAGCGCGGCGATGCGGGCGCAGCGGGGGGGCTGCAGAGAAGGGGAATGGCGAGGGCGAGGGCGAGCAGTGCCGGGCAGAGGCGCGATGTGCAATGCGAGAGCGTGCGTGGAGTCGTGTGGTGTCGGAATAGAATGGTGTCAGTGAGGAGACGGGTGGAGCTTGGACGCAGCGTTTTGCCCAAGTCTTGGCTGCCGTAATCCCAGCCACTAGCGAGCCATGGACCCTCTGCGCGCCGCGAGCCTCTCCATGCAATACGTGCATGCACACACACACAACAAGCACACCCGTTGCCGGCCCTCGCCCAGCCTGCCACCGCATTATCCCACCGCGTTATCCCACCACACCACCGCCGCCCAGCAATGGCCGACGCCCGCGCCCTGTTGCGCCAGCAGCGTGCAGCGCGCCAGCAGGCCCAGAAGCCCCAGAAGCCGTCGCCCGCTCCCGCCGCCGCTCCCTCCTCCAAGAAGCGCAAGGCCCCCGACGACGCCGGCGACGAGAGGAAGCGCACGCGGACCGAGGACGAGGCGGGCGTGCCTGCAGGCTTCTTCGATGCGGGCGCGACGCCGGACGCCCAACAAGTCGCGCCTCTGCCCGCCGACGAGAGCGCACCGGCACCGGCAGCAGCACCACCACCACCACCAACAACAGACACCGAGCCCCCAGAGCCAGCCGCACCCGCGAACCCGCCGCTCGACGCGGCCGCCCAGGCTGAGCTCGACGCCTTCATGAACGAAATGAAGGCCGAGACGGAACCCCCACAGCCCGCCAAGCCTGCCTACTCAGGCGCTGTCATTGAGGCAGCGCCCATGACAGCCGCCCAGCTGGCCGCACAGGCGCGAGAAGAGCAGAGTGCCCAGCGGGCCAAGCGGGACGAGGAAATCGAGGGCGAGAAGGAGGATGCTGCGCGCGCCCTCGAGGACGAATTCGAACAGATGGACGGGCTGGAGGAGAGGGTCAAGAGGCTGCGGGAGCAACGCGAGGCGCTGCGGTCCGTGTCTGGACGGTCAGTCGAGGCGCCCGAGGCAGCGCGTGCGGCTGCTCAGGACGACGACGACGAGGAAAGCGAGTCAGACGACGACGACGACGACGACGACTGGGACGACTGGAGGTTCCGCCCCGCTTAGGCGTTGCTGCTGCGTCAGCACATGTATTATAGTATAGCATGCCCCATTTGTGATACCCGGGACTGGCGTTCGCAAGCATTAATCCATTCCAGCAGGGCAGCCCCTGTATGGCTAATTCCCCATGCGCGCTCGCGAGAAACAAGACTGCGCGGTGATGCAGACGCCGAAAAGTGCTGTCGATGCATCCACGGCCGGCGTGGGCGTGGGCATAGGCATGGGCATGGGCATGGCTAGGCGGTGCCAAGACGAGCGTCATTGGTAGGGCACACCAAACGCTTCAGGCTCGAATGAAACAGGCCATCCCCACCCTCCCACCTGCCTCGACATTGACACGTGCACTCGCGAGACACTGCCTTCCCACCGCCTGCCACGCGCCGACTCCTCGACTGCCCACCTCGATTCTCGTCTGCACCCACGACAGCCCGCCCCGCAATGTCTCGACGGCCCAACCCTGCCGCTGATCGGGCAGAGCAGAACCGCGCCACGCTGAAGAACCTGGTCAAGCTCGAAGGCAACAAGACATGCTCAGACTGCAAGCGGAACAAGCGTAAGGCTTGCGCTTCAATTGTGCCGGGCGCCTACTGACACTGCCGCAGACCCTCGATGGGCCAGCTGGAATCTCGGCGTCTTCATATGCATTCGGTGTTCGGGCATACACCGTGGCATGGGAACACATATCAGCAGAGTCAAGTCGGTCGACCTCGACACCTGGACCGACGAGCAACTGCAGAGCGTCTTGAAATGGGGCAATGCGCGCGCCAACAAGTACTGGGAGTCGAAGCTGGCTCCGGGCCACGTTCCGTCCGAGGCCAAGATTGAGAACTTTATCCGAACAAAGTACGAGTCGAAGCGCTGGGTCATGGACGGGCCCATGCCCGACCCCTCGACGCTGGACTCTGATGACGATGACGTGGTGAGTGCTATCAGCCTTGTGTGCAGACGGCGACTAACCCCAGCCCAGCCACTGAAAAAGGTGCAAGAAAAGGTCCAGATAGAACGCTCAGCCTCACAACGCCTGGCGCAGAACTCAGGCCGTGCCGCGCCTCCCGAACGACAGGCACAGCCGCAGCCCGCAATCGACTTGTTTGGCGACGACCCAGTCCCTCAGCGACCGAGCACCGGGCCGCCGGCAAACGCGAGAGGGCCTCCCAAGGCAGAGACGGCTCCCGTGAAACAACACAAGGCAGGCGATTCATTGCTAGGTCTGGACTTTCTCGGTGGAGGACCCTCTGCTGCCCCTGCTCGCCCGTCCAGCACAGGTCCTGCTGCTGCGGCGCCTTCAAGACCAGACCTCAAGCAATCCATCTTGTCGCTGTATGCCGCAAAGCCCGCAGCCCCGCCTCAGCCTCAGCAGCATGCTCGTCAAGATTCGTTTGGTGGAATGGTATCACCCCAAGGGCAAACCTCGCCACAACAGTCGACTTTTGGTGGTTTGAACGACGCATTCAGCAGCCTGTCTTTCAACGCGGCTCCAGCCCCCAAGCCCTCGCCCTTTGCTGGCCTTGAAAGCCTTTCGGGCAAAAAATCACCCCCCGCGACGTCTTCGTCAAACATGTTTGGCGGCGGAGGCAACTTTTTCGATTCAAAGCCTGCCGCACAGAGCCAATCGCAAAGTCGTACCATGAGTCCTGCAGGAGGAGCCAGTAACTTCAGCGCCTTCTCATCGCCCGCACCAGCTAAGCCTGCAGCTCCAGCAACCTCTGGCATGAACGATCTCCTGGACCTATCGATGCCTTCGGAACCTGCCCCCACATCAAGAATTCAATCTCCGCCATTGGCATCCACCAACTCGGCCTTTAACCTTTCTTCGCCCGCACCTGCTCCTGCCTCCAAGTCTACACCCGCCCCGGCAGCGGTAAACTACTCGGGATTCTCCAACATGGATGCCTGGGGTGGCAACGACGTCTGGGCTTCGTCTGCACCCAGTCAACCTGCAGCCACAACAACCACAGCAACCGCTCCCGCACCGACGTCCAGCTGGGGTGCACCTCACGTGACACAAGACGATGATTTTGGGGGCTGGAGCAGTGCTGCACCTGCAGCCACGACTACTACCAACACGAGCACTGCCCATGGTAAACCGCCGGGGGGATTCGGTGGGGCTAGCGATGATTTATTTTCCAATGTTTGGGAGTAGTATAATGGATGAGATGGAGTTGAATGTTAGTGTTATGGCTACGATTTGAAGATGAAGTCAAGCTCGGGGGCGTGGTATCCACAATCAGCTATAGACCGCTTTTGAAACTTGTATATCAATATAAAACACAAAAATCGAAACCAAAAACGCTTCTATGTTTCCGCCCCCCCCCCCCCCCCGGCAAGTCCGTGAACGCCCTATATGCAACTTCGACTAATCGGGCGTGTCGCCTGTCGCAGGACCACCAATATACACTGGATCATCTTTGACGATTCCTTCTCGAGCCCATCCCTTGCCGCTCAGCCATTCCTCATCCCTGATGTATGTCACGCCGTTATTTTCCTTCTCCCGTCCTCTTCTTCTCTTGTATCCGACCCGCCTCCAAGGGCATCCTCTTCTTCACGACTGTCCATTCGGGACTCTCCTTCCCTGCATGTCTCCTCCCCCTATCCTGCGCTATCCCCTATTCTCCCTTCAACCCCCATCCTCAGCCAACAGACCCAAAACACACACACACACACACCATATCCCCCTTTCTCTCCACCTCGCTCTTCAGAAAAACAAATGCCACACCCAATACAACAGCACGACACCGGCGATAATCATGCCGCTCAGCTTGAAAATGGCGACTTTATTGCCCGACGACGCCATGCGCGTGAGGCGTGTCGCGGAGCCTTTGAGCGATGTCGCGAATGAGGAGAAGGTGTCGCTCTAGTGATATCATCGTTATATATTAGCACGTATATAGCGTCGAAAGGTGGGGGATAACTAGGAGGGTATCAAAGGGGGGGCAGTGTATAGCAGAGAAACGTACAGTACTATCAATCACATGCTGGTCTCGCGCGCTGTCGTAAATGTCGATGGTTACGCCGCGTAGGGCTGAGACTTTGGACGCGAGATCTTCGAGGCGAGAGTCGTTTTGCTGTTCGCGCTCGTAGGCGGACATTGTGGTTGTGGGGAGGAGGAGGAGGCGGCTGTGGTAGTTGGTCGTGGCAACTTGTTCTTGTTCTTGGTGTTTTGCGTCCTGGCTTGCGCCCCGAGTATCTTTTGTTCGTTGGTTCGTTCGTTCGTTCCGGGAAAAGAGGATTCCAACGTGTATGTTGTTTGTTGTGTTGCAAGCGGTGCTGGGGAGGGGGGTAACGGTATAGGGTATTCGTGTGCAGACGTGCAGGGTACGAGGGAAAGTCCCTGATTCTAGTCGTGATGCTGTGGTTTCCTGTAAACTTTGTTTCGAGTGGGGTGGCGGAGTATGCGGGGCGGAGAGAGAGATGTGCTGAGGGGAGCTTTTGCGCCGTGGGTTTGCGCGCGCCCGTCCACGGAGAGGTGTGACGTTGGGTGCCAAGAGACCCTGAATACAAGCGGTTTAGCGCCGCTGGTGGGTCTGGGGAAGGGTTCGCTTGCTTGGCCCAGTTAGGGCTTGTAGCTTGCTTGCAGCGTGTGCGTGTGAGGTGCCCGCGTACCTTTTTTTTTTCTTTTGTCTTGGATGTTTGGCTTTCATTGATGGGTTTTTGATGTCAGGTTGAAGCTTGGGGTATGTGGATTTTGATTGGGATAGGAATGCGGGGATGGCGCTGGAGTAGCTTTGTCAATGCAGCGGCTTGAGAATTCTCCCTCGTGTATGGGAACATATGTAGTCATATTATTGCTCTTGTTTGGCTTGGTCGGTTTTCCTGTCGTGACATGAACATGGTGCTCTTGAGGGCTGCAATTGGAAGACTATTCAGGACGTTACTACATGATTGAGAGACTGAGTATCTCCTGGAGCTTCGACTTTATTAAAGTAAATTTTTACTAGCTACATTTCCCATCATCGCGGATACAATTCGCGTTTTGGAGATTGACTCTCGCCAGTCTAGTCAGTGGCATGAAGCGCTGTGTCCATGCCAAACCCTTGCTCACCGCTGGGTCTGCAAGGGATACCACTCATTGGAATTCAAAGCATTGGCCAGCAGAGTGTTCTGAACCATGCTACAGCTTGGTCTTCTCCACATGATCACTGCTCCCGCATGGTCATTCTCAGGCTATCTGTGCTGTATGGCTGTACATCCTAGTGGTTGTTGCGGGAGCTTCGTCAATCGGAATTCTCGGATCTAGTCCCTCACAACGACAGCCAGTACGAATAATAGGAACCAAATCTTCCGATACGCAGGTCAACTAAGTATAATCAAGACTTGTGAGCTTGAGTTGCTTGACCGCCTACAGAATGCTTGGTTCTGGCCCTGTCCCACTCTCGGATATGGTATCAGTCTTATCTTCGAAATCTCGAGCCTCCTCTGCTTGCTCCACGCGACAAATCCCACTTCTCCATAATTATCTCGACTATCGGCCAAGGCCACGCAGCGGGAAAGTGAGGGGACGGTAGGCGGACCGACGGCTTGTTTGGGCCTAGCGCACGACGTCACTAGCCTATTATCCTCGGCCAGGGCAACAACAACGAGGATCTTCACCTGCCCGCATCGTCTTGGGTAAGCTCGGCGTGAGAAATGGGCCTACGTCCGCTTCGACTAAACTCAAGGCGAAGCTAAGTCGAGCCAAGCCAGCCACCCCGCTCACTTCCCAGTCGGCATCGGACCAGAGTCTCCGCTCCATTTCCACCAGCGGCTCCCTGTGCTACTAATCATTCGACAATTGGCATATCTCTCGGTGCCGAGACGGCAGGCCCTGCTGAGTTTTCCCGTCATGACGAGACACGTGCAGAGATACGGGTGGAGATAGCCCGCGATCCTACTCTACGATCCTACCGAACCTATTACAAAAGACGCCATGCCGGCAATCGAGGTACCTTGCACTCCAACCTCCTCGCCCCAGCCTACGGCACCACTCGTTTTTGACCTGTTCATTGCATGAGCAAACCCACGGCTTGATCTCCAGTTCACGCTGTTCCGGCTGCTCAACATGTTCAGCTCATCCTGGACGCTGTCCAATGCGTACAGGCTCGTCTTGCTCGGCCTCATGTTCTCGAATGCTATCGATGAAGCATCTGCACATGGCCTCAAGAAGCGCGCGGCTTCATCAGGTCGTGTGCGCTCATCCCTCAACGCAGACTGGCGCTTCTCACGCTTCACATCCAACCCCGATGGCCTGAGTTATGAGACGCTGAAGCCATGGATGATGCCTTGTGCAAACGACTTCATTACCGGAGACGGATACCAACGCCCTTCCGGTCCGGCTCCAGGCGCCAACATCAGCTATGTACAGTCAAGCTTCGATGACAAGAGCTGGGAGGCGGTCACTGTGCCCCACGACTGGGCCATCTCTAGCACTTTCGATGCTCCCGGTGTTACCGGCGATCTGGGAAACCTGCCTATCAACGGAATTGGATGGTATCGACGATCAGTCTCAATTGAAGCTGATATCATCGCGTCAGGAAAGTCCATCTTCCTGGATGTTGAAGGCGCCATGGCGTATGCTGCCATATGGTTCAACGGCGAGCTTGTGGGTGGGTGGCCTTATGGCTACAACTCCTTCCGCCTCGACCTTACCCCATATGCGAAAGCCGGGTCAAACACCCTTGCTATTCGTCTTGACAACAAACTGGATTCATCGCGCTGGTACCCTGGTGCTGGAATCTACCGGAATATCTGGATGGTCACCGTCGAGCCTGTGCATGTCGCGCAATGGGGAACCTACATTACTACTCCCAGTGTTTCTGCTCAGGAGGCTACTGTCGACATGGTCATTGAGATTGAAAACAAGGGCAACGGCACTCAAAATGTTGTGGTCGTCACCGAGATCTTTGAGCGCGACCCAACGTCGAAGGCGGCAACCGGCGACGCCATCGCAAAGTTCCCAGCAGCAAGCACTGCCCTGTCGGGTCACTCCAAGAAGGCTGGGAATGGCTCGGTCTCGGTTGCAAGCCCAAAACTCTGGGGACCTCCGCCTACCCAGAAGCCTAACGAGTACGTAGCAATGACTACTGTATCCATCGACGGCGAGGCAGTGGATACTTACGAAACCGTCTTTGGAATCCGCTCTGTTGCGTACGACCCGGCCCGAGGTGTTCTGATCAACGGCGAACGCATCTACGTGCAAGGCACGTGCAACCACCATGATCTTGGATCGCTAGGCGCCGCTTTCAACACACGAGCCGCTGAGCGCCAGATTGAGATTTTGATGGAGATGGGCAACAATGCTCTTCGGACCTCGCACAACCCGCCAGCACCAGAGTACCTTGATCTTGCGGATCGACTCGGCTTGATGGTCATGGACGAGATCTTCGACACATGGAACTTCCCAAAGGTGGAGAACGACTTCCATCGCATCTTCAAAGAGTGGCACGAGCCTGATCTCCGTTCCTTTATGCGCCGTGACCGAAACCACCCATCAATCATTTCATGGAGTGTTGGCAATGAACTTCCGGAGCAACGCAACTCGACTGGAACCGAAACCTGCAAGACGCTCCAGGATATCGCCCACGAAGAAGACCCTACCCGCAAGGTGACGATTGGCATGAACAATGCTGGTGCTGGAACTGGCATTGCTGGGGTCATTGACATTATCGGCCTTAACTACCAGGGAGAAGGCAAGGGAAACTCGTGGGTAAGCACGTTCCCCGACTTCAAACAAGCCTTCCCCGAGAAGATGATTTGGAGCACCGAGTCATCATCTGCCATTAGCACTCGTGGCAAGTACCTTTTCCCCGTGACTGCCAACAAGAGCGCCATAGTCGGCGGAGCGCCTGGTGAGGGCGGAGACCCGGAAACGAACGTTGTCAGTTCCTACGATCTTTACGCACCTGAATGGGCCGCATCACCAGACAAAGTCTTCCAAATGCAAGACATGCACCCCTATGTTGCTGGAGAGTTTGTCTGGACTGGATTTGATTACATTGGTGAGCCCACGCCTTACGCCAACGAAAGCCGCAGCTCCTACTTTGGCATCGTCGATCTCGCAGGCTTCAAGAAGGATCGTTTCTATCTCTACCAGGCCCGATGGAAGCCTGATCTACCCATGGCACATATCCTGCCTCATTGGACATGGCCAGAGGATCGCGTTGGACAAGTCACCCCTGTGCACGTCTACACCTCTGGTGACTCTGCCGAGCTCTTCATCAACGGCGTCTCTGCCGGCCGCAAGGAAAGAGGCCAATACGACTACCGTCTTCGCTGGGACAGTGTCAAGTACGAACCCGGCAACGTCACCGTAGTCGCCTCGAAGAACGGCGCAGAATGGGCCACTGCAACTCAAGTCACAGCCGGTGCCGCAGCCTCCCTCAACATTACTGCCGACCGCACCACCATCACGGGTGACGGATACGATCTTTCTTTCATCAGCGTTTCCGTACACGACACCAACGGCATCCTCGTTCCAACCGCAGACAACGCAATCAGTTTCAAGGTCTCATCTGGCCCTGGTGTTATCGTCAGCACAGACAACGGCGACCCTACCGATATGACGCCGTTCCCGGAGACGACCAGGAAGGCATTCGGCGGTATGGCTCTGGCTATCGTGAGAAGCGAGGCTGGGGCTACGGGTGAGATTGCGGTCGACGTTACCGCAGGCGGACTGCAGGGTGGCACTGTGAAGATTACCGCTGCTTGATGGCTCAAAAAATGTTGCTGCGATGCGCGAGTTGTGTCGCAGCGTGTAATGACGTTGAAGTAAATAAGCATCAAATAATCAATGTATATGAGAATCAGAGTTTAGGCTATGAATGTATTCGAACACTCGGTGCGCTTAGTCATAGGAAAATGGGACTTGAGTATAACAATTTCCTTTGATGCTGCATCATACATACATACTGAGAAACTCATCCAAAGGGGAAACATACAACATGTCTGGCTAGAAACCCCCGTACCTGCAACAAATCAGTCCCACAAGCATTGACTTACCCGACTGAGTACGTCTCAGTCCACTATCTACAACTAAGAAAAAGAAAAAGAAAAGGCCCGGGAAAAACTGTATTTCAATTTCTCACTTTGCACAACCATTTCCTTGATGTAGAATCTCCACGTCCCATCGCTCCCTCGCTACACCACGAAATCCCGCTTTTCTGCGCCGTCGCACATGGCATCAGCACATCCCACAGCACCTCACGCAGCCCCTTTCTCCGCACGCTCCTTCTCCGCGGCCTCCAAACGCGCCACAAGACGGCGCACGCCGGTACTCTTGTACGCCGCAAACTTCCTAGCGTCCAAACGGGCTTCAAACAGCTCATCCACCTCCTCGAGCGAGCGGCCCTTGAGCTCCGGGAAAAACAAATACGACCAGACGACGGAGAAGGCGGCGACGGAGCCAAAGATCCAGCCGATGTTGACGCCCATGGAGGGAAGCAGGTACGGCGTTACGAAGGTGACGAGGAAGGCGGCGGCGACGTCGCAGGCGGTGCCGAAGGCCTACTTGGTTAGTTTTCAGAGTCAGCGGTAGTCCTTGTTTCTGCTTTGGTGGTTGGGAGGGGAGGGGAGGGAAATATATATCATACCATAGTCTTTTTCCTCATTCTCACGCCCCCAATCTCGGCGCCCGTTAAAAACGCATTTGTACTCGCCGAAATGCGCGTGAAAGCCGGGAGTAGAATAAAACACGCAAGGATAGTATTGCTAGTCGTCTGGCCAAGCGATTTGGTATCCTGCATGCCGAGGCCGGCGGCCAGGTACAGGAACAGGGTGCACAGGATGCTGCCGCCGAGCATGAGCGGACGCCGGCCCGTGGTGTCGACGAGAGCGAGACCCACGCCGCACCCGATGATGCCGACGACTTGGCCCAGGATCGTGTATGTGAAGGAGTTTGCGCCGAGCCCGCGCTGCACGTAGAAGGTTGCGGCGTAGGACTGCACGAATTGGTTGCCGTTTGTTTGTTCGAGGATGAAGAGCGTCGAGCAGATCTGTGGCGTGGCATGGGGTGGTTAGTAAAAGGCAGATGCAGAATATGTGTTTTTTTTGGACCTACCCATGTGCGTCGAAGGTAGTTTCCACGGAAGAGATCGAGCCACCGGCCCTGGTCCTGGGCATGAGATTCCTCGATGGCATAGACAAAGGCATCGATTTCCGCCTGTGTGGCTCCGCTCGCGACATGGGCTTTTGGACGGAGTTGATTGAGGTTCTTGGATGCTTTTTCCGTGTCGCCTTTGAGCAGGAGCCAGCGCGGAGACTCCGGGGTAAACGGCACGAGGAGCAGCATGAGTACGGCGGGGATCAGCTGCATCGAGGTGGGGATCATCCAGCCTTTTGCAGAAGACTCGGTCGCGTACGCCCGCGACATGCCTGCGCCCCAGAGATTCCCAAGTCCCGTGACGAACATGATGGAGCCTGCGAAGAGGCCTCGCGTCGCTGCTGGCGAGATCTCGGCGCTGTATGCTGGCACGGCGTTTTCGACTAGGCCGACTGCGCTGTACGCAATGATGCGACCGACGGTGAATTGGGACCAGGCATGAGACGTGAGCTCAACTAGAGGGAAAATCCGTTAGTCCAAGTTGAAGTAATGATAGGGGCAGTGTGCCGTGATGTCGAACAAAACGTACTGATAATGGCTATAATCTGGACCACAGCAGCGAGATACATGGTCTTTTTGAATCCCAGTCTTTCAATTGCCGGTTCCGCCGCGAAGCAACCAGTAATTTTTCCGATCCACGGCAGCGAGTTCATCAACGCTTTGCGTGTGGCGGGGAGAATATGCTTTCCATTTCTCGCGACGCCAAACCGATGCACAAACGACGGGAGAGCCTGCAGCGAGCCAAATGAACCTGTATCTCTGCATTCGCGGGTCAATAAGTCTGTATGTACATTGCGATATTCAACGATGAAAAGGTACATACATGCCAAACAGAATAGCACCCTGCAAGAAGACAAGCACGCTGAAGACCAGCGTGAATGTCGTCTGTTCTCTGACTGCGGAGCCCATGGTCTGTGTTGGTTGCTGCACAGGCCCGGGGGACTCAGATGCCGGCACGTGGTGATCTGGAGCTGGACTACAAGGCGGGTAAGAAGTGACAACGCTGACTGTACGTGTGGCGCGTAGAGCTTAACACCCGAACTAGGACTACGCGATGTTGTGGAATGCAACACCTGGGGCGCCAAGCTGCGGGTGGAGGTTGCGGCATATGGGGTGGCTTGACTCGTCAACGACCAGATCCCAGCCGTTGGAGCGACGAGATCCGCTCCACTAAAAAGCAATGTCGTAGGGCCGACTCTAGTTTAGTCGCGGGGGATGATGGTGTTCATCAGAAACCAGTCCAGTTCCCCGTTCATGTCGAATTGGGAGCCGGGGACAGAGTAGTCCAGAGGCCACGCTGGGGGATACGATGCTTCCGGTCCTGAGTTGTCACCGTTTTCCAGTTGCTGTTGACCTGGCTCACTTATAGTCGTTGGATCGGGGTTGGGCGAGGTGTTTTCTATGTGGTGTAACTGTTGCGCGGTATGCGGTAGTGGATATGGTGTGTGGGTGCTTTCGTGCGGTGTAGAGCTAGGGAATTCCGTGTCTTGCTGGGGCGGAGCATCGTCTATAGAATAGCTTGTAACCGATGAACGGGCACGCACAACACTGGGCATCCTGCCTCCGATTGACGTATCGCTCGCCGTGGAAAGCGCATATCCTTCGTCTGATGGACTGGGGTTGCATGGGCTGGGATTGCTGCTGCTAGCCGCAATGCCCATTGCGAGAACATTGTAGCGGCTCAAGACGTGGTCCTTCTGTATTTGACTTGTCACAGGCGTTTCCTCCTCGGCACTGGGCATTGCGTTTCGCTGGGAGCCGTTGAAAATGTCCGATGTGACCATGGCTTTGACATCCTGTTCGACGACTGTAGCTATTGGAGCGATGGAAGCAAAGTCTTTGATATAGGCTACGTTGTTTTGGCACAATAGCGCGACCTCCTCATCATCGAAAGAGCATGGCTCTCCAGTGAGTGGATCACGCAGCCCATCATACAGCTTAAATCTCCGTGCTGTCAAGAGTATCTTGGATACCTGGTGAATGCTGACACAGTTTGCTGGATCCAGAGGCACAAGATCACCAGGAAATTTCAGAGCACCCCTGGTACTCAGACCCAGAAGATGGCGCCAGGTCGAAGCCAGTTTCTTGGCGTAGGATACCGCCGAGCACCGCCACCGGTCTACGAGGTCCAGAGGGGCGTCGATCAGTAAACTAGGCAGGGCGCTTTCCCGTGACATTCCCGGTAGGCATATGCGGAATAGGTCACAGCAGGCCTGCAAGTACCAGGTATTCAAGGAGATGAAGGCAATCAATCTGGAGCTGGAAGAGTATGCGAAAAGATTGCGGTCAGTCAGACGGAGGTGAGCAGGCAAAGCCGCATAGAAGCGCTGCATACGCGTCTCTAATGAGACCAGAGATGCAATCATTGCTGCATCACCAATCTGAGATGAGGACGAAGATCTTGCAATGACGCGTTTTGTCACTCTGGGATTACCGTCAGCACTCCGAGCCGAATAGCGTGTCAAGGGGTGGGGTTCGGGTTTCTTACTGCAGAATCTCATGCCGCAGCTGCATCAACACGACAGTATATGCACTGATGCCAAGGCCTTCTTGAGGTACATGTCCGGGATCATCGCTCAAAAAGACGGGTTGGCGACTGCGCTCGCGAAGAAAGTCGTCCTCTTCCAGCGGCAGCGAAATCTGCATCCAGCGCGCAGGCATGGCCACAAACTCGTCAATACCACCCGAGTGTAACTTGTCCTGTATGAATATACCCCACGCTAGCCTTCTCTGGCATTCCCGCAAAGCAATACCCTCGCTCTCCGGAGCAAGCCGACTCTCTTTGTTGAGCTGGATGCCAAGCGCCAATCTGGTCGCCGTACCCAGTATCAGCCAACTCCTGCCAAACTGGCGATAGGAAAGGTGTTGGTACAGCGAGAGCACCATGAGCTGGAGATTGAGCAGGGTAAGATTATTCATGTTGGTGGAAAGGTACGAATCGACGTCTGTGGCCCATTCCACAGACAACTGCTTGCCTGCTCTCGAGCGGTTCAGGTATCCAGATACAATGGCGCAGATGGCCGTGCTCAAGATGGACGGGATCCTGTCATGGTACAAGTCCTCGAGCAACGAGGGGCGGTGGAAGAAGTTGTACCCAGGTATATGATAGATGTAGACGAAATAAGCCTCGATATGCTGCGACAAGACGTCCCTGCTGAGGAACCTGCGGTCTCGACAGACGTCCACCGACGGTGTTTGGTGCGCCGCCAGCGGATCAAGAGCAGGGGGCGACGACGTTGGCGCCGTGGCGAGTTCAGCTTGGCCGACCAGGGGGGCAGCGCTCTGGATCATGGGCTGGTGGTGCTCGCGATGCCATGGCCGCGAGTTTTCCTCTGGATACATGCACCCGCTGTTACTTTGCTGGCACCGCTGGCACCGCGGCCGCTGGCCATCACACCGACTCTTGCGTGCACGGCACCCGTGGCAGGCGGCCGTGATGCGACGGCGTGCTGTGCCCGCCTCGGTGAGAGCTTCAGTCGGCGTGCCCAAGGCCATTGTGCGCATGATGCCATCGCCTGGGCGCGGAAAGGTGCAGTTCAGTCGCAGGCGACGGCAATTGTGGCATGGTGCAGCGCCCCCTGAGCATTTGACCTGATGAGATTAGGCCTGGAACAATGTATTCGTCTCTCAACAGCAATACCTTGCGCAGCCGGCACGTTACACAGCGGGCTGAGTTGCGGCTAGGAGAGGGATTCGCCATTAGAGCTCGCAGCTCGTGTGAAATGTGGAGAGAGTGAAGAGCGAGATCCGGGGGCCAAGAGTTGTGGAGAGTACGAGAGCTTCGCGCACACTCAGCGCGAGACGCGTAACGAGTCGGATGTCGTCGCCGCCTGTCCGACTCGCATCGGAGCACATACGGCCGAGCTGTAAGCATCCCTACCCTAGTACTACGCCTACTAAATAGTCGTCTATGTCGACCAAGACGGATTGATTGTTTGGAACAGTGAGCTCTTCTCTCGCCACAAGATTGCGAGCAAAAAAAAATGACAGGCAAGAAGAACATTCTGCTCATGGTCGCCGACGACCTTGGCCGCGACGTCGTAGGGTGTTATGGGAATCGCGCCGTGAGTACGCCCAACTTGGATATACTCGCAGCCTCTGGTAGTAGATTCGATTTTGCATATGCCTCTACGGCGTCTTGCAGCGGGAGCCGGACTACGCTGTACACAGGCCTGCATACACATAACAACGGCAGCTATGGCCTCACGCACGACAAAAACGGATTCCAGACTCACCCCGATATCGAGACAATGCCGCACGTCTTCAACGAGCTGGGCTACAAGACCGGCATCATTGGAAAGGTCCATGTCGCCCCTGATGCGCAGTACCCGTGGCGAGTGCGAGAAGAAAGCGGAACCCGCAATGTGGCCCATATTGCCCATCGCACACGGGCGTTTTTCAAAGAAGCACTGGACCACAACGAGCCTTTCTTCCTGACTGTCGGCTTCGTGGATCCGCATCGAGATATCCCGCACCGTGGGGGCTTTGGCAACAACCGCATACACGACGAGCGGATCCCTGAGCGCCGCTTTGCTCCAGACGAAGTGCTGGTCCCGAGCTGGACAAGTGATCTCCCGCTCGTCAGGCAAGAGCTCGCAGAGTACTACCAGGCTATCCACCGCATGGACTGGGGCATTGGCGCCATTCTGCAGCATCTGGATGCCCTGGGCCTTGCCGAGAGCACCATGGTAATGTTTCTGAGCGACAACGGGCCGCCGTTTATCAATTCCAAAACAACGCTGTATGAAACGGGTGTGCGGCTGCCTCTGCTCGTGCGAATACCCGGGTTGAACTCTGGAATCGCCAATTCGCACATGGTGAGCTGGGTAGACATTCTGCCCACGTTCCTCGACTGGGCTGGCCACAAGGGGCGCCAGCCCGCAGAAGGATTCTTTGGCCCGCGACGAGGCCGCTCGTTTCTCTCTGTCGTCGATGTGGCTGAGCCTCCGGCGCAGGATACGCAGTGGAGCCGCGTGTTTGGATCGCATACTTTCCACGAAGTGACAAATTACTGGCCTACGCGGTACATGCGCGACCGCCGCTACAAGTACCATCGCAATGTCTGCTGGCGGCTTGACTTCCCGTTTGCCATGGATCTATACGCCTCTCTTTCCTTCGAGGCTATGCGCAACTCTGGCGATGCGCAAACAGGGAAGCCCGCTATGGTCGGGCAGCGCAAGCTCAAGGACTACATCTTCCGGCCGCCCGAGGAACTGTACGACCTGGACACTGACCCAGCTGAAGTACGGAACCTAGCCAGCGACCCAGCGCACAAGGACAAGCTGTTGGAGATGCGGGCTGCGCTTGAGCAGTGGCAGAATGACACGCAGGACTTGTGGCTGTGGAAAGACGGTACGAGCATCTGGCGGTATCGCATGCATGGCTATCATCGCGATGGCCTGCAGATCCCAGATCGCTTTGATTTCGATGCTGATAACCCCGGCAATCTCGATCCTGCGGCGAGCTATGTCGAGTTGGATCCTGGAAAGGTACTGCTGACACCCGTCGGAGGGATATGAGGGTTTGGACTGCACTTGTGGGCCTCCTGGAATTGTATTATATTCTTCCACTGCTGTAATCGGCATACAGCTACCGTCGTGAGTCAACGATAGGATTTAGAATACATCTCGATCATGAAAGTGAGCTCTTTCGTGACAGTATAGGCGTCCATGATGGTGTTTTCAGACGCTGACTTATCGAATCGACGTACTTAATAGGCAATATCGACGGGTGGCAACGGCCCAATTGCCTAGGAAATAGTAAGCAGGCCATGAGTACATGCAAGAATACGACCTCAAGCGTTGCCAAAGACACCAACATAATTCCTCCACTGCTAGCTTCGCCGAAAGGGAGGTCTAGCGATGAAATCATCCTAGTATTGGATCTGCAGCATCTAGAACTATGTTCTAGCGTACAAGCAATATTGTAGAAATTTTGGTATCTAAAACATCTATAATTAGACATGGGTCAGTTATGAGCAGCCACGTACACTCGTAGAAAACATTAGACATGATCATATTTACGACATTATTTTACATTACACGTAGCGTCCGAACCCGGCATTCGCTCAAAACATCAACAGAGCCGCAACAGTGCCGACGATAAACGCGCTGACAGCACCCTGGCCAAGGGCTGCAGCTGCATTCTGGGTCTGTTGGGGTGGCACACCAGTCGTAGGGGAAGTACCGTTGGTGGTACCATTGGTAGTGCTATTTCCAGGGACAACAGTGTCCTCTCTTTGGCGGTCAACCTCCTCAATGCGGCCATCAAGCTTAATGTCGACGGGAGACTGGGACTGGATGTACGAGGTCAAAACCTCATCTTGGGTGTCGAGAGTAACAAAGTCGGTCGTGGGCTCGAAGAAGTTGTCGCCGCCGCCGGCGATGAAGTCGAGCGTTACCATTTGGTACTTTGTGTCGTTTTTCAGGGGCGCGTCGCCAATGGTCACGGCGATGAGCTTAGTATTGTTGCCGTTTTCGGGATTGTATTCGATCTTGATGCCAGAGCTGACCTGCAGGAAAGACGTGACTTCTCTGCCATTGCCTACGTTGACTCCAGTCAAGATGCCTTCGATAGACTCCCAGAGTGTCTTTCCGTCAATCTCGACTTGCACAATGGCGTTGCCAAAGGGGAACGAGGTGAGGACCTCGCCGCGAGTGATGTCGCCTTGATCGATGGTAGCGCGAATGCCGCCGGCGTTGATAAGGGCAAAATCGACATTTTCGGTAAGGTTCTTTCGGTACGCAAACATGGCATCGGCCATGAAGTCTCCTAGCAAGCATTCCTGGCGCTGGCAAGTGGTCTGGTCGAGCTCGACCTTGGTTGTGCCCAGAACCTCGGCAGCAAACTCCTCAAAAGGAATGCGCCATGCTTCAATCTCCTTTTGCAGATCCTCGTCCTGCTTTGTGGTGTTGGTGAGGTGGATGGGTGCACCGTGGTACGCAAGAATCTTGCCCTCGGGGTCGTAGGTTACGTCGATGTAGCCAACATACTCGCCCCAGCGGTAAGAAGTAACGATGAAAACTTCTTCGCCATCCTTGTTCTTGGTAATGGTAGGGTACTTGCCCTCGGCGTCTTTCATATCACCAAGCAGGGTGTGGCTGTGACCGCCAATAATCAGGTGGAGACCAGTAGTCGATTTAGCAAGTTCCTGGTCCTTATCATAGCCAATGTGAGTAAGAGCAGCAATTCTTGTGATGTTGGTAGTGGCCTTGATCTTGTCAATGGCTCCTTGCACAGACTGCAATCATTAGTAGCTGGCCATCGCAGTCGGTTGTCAATTGCTATACGTACCTCAACCGTGTTGGAGAAGACGGTTGTCACATCAGAGTTACTGAGACTAGCTGTCTCTTCTGCGGTAACGCCAATCAAGGCCAAGTTGTGCTTCTCAAAAATCGTGTAGGGCTTCACTGTCTTGTTGACATTCTCATCCTGCGAGTGCACATTGGCGCTGATGACGGGAAATGTGAGATTGACGAGAAACTCTCCAAGCGCCGCATCGCCGCCGTCAAACTCGTGGTTGCCGAGCGTCATCGCATCGAATTTGAGTTCGTTCAAGACTTCGGCAATCTTCTCGCCACCATAGTAGCTGTAGAACAAGGTGCCCTGAAACTCATCGCCGGCGTTCAACCACAGGCTGTCCGCGTAGTTGGGGCGCTGCTCCTCAATAATGGTCTTGACACGCGCATAACCTCCGTAGCATCCGCGCTCCGGCCGGGTGCAGTCAGTCCCAGAAGAACTAAATTCGTCCAAATGAGCGTGTACGTCATTGATGTGGAAGAAAGCTGGGTCATGTGAGTGATAGCCACACTGCAAGACGGCGTATAAACTTACAGATGTTGTAGTTTCCGTCGGCATCGAGTCCACGCTTCTGTAGACGCTGGCTGTAAAGAGCATCTTCTGCATGGGCGACAGCCGTCAATGCTGAGAGGGCGACCAGAGCCGCACTTGAACGAGTGTCAAGCTTCATCTTCACGGATGACTCGGGCAGCTGGGCGTGGAATCGTCAGTTGGCGCGAGCACGAAAAAAAAGACATTTTCGCGGGCAATCAGTTTAAGTATTCTGCCGACAGGACGGTCTTCTCCGGCGTCTTCACGATGCTGGCCTTGGCGGATCTTGGAGTGGCCGTGCATATGGCTGGGCAACTGCCTCTTCGAGTCTGCTGCCAAGCCGCCTGTGATAACAGTCTGCCAATCGCAGCGACACGTGCGACGTCTGTATGCGGAGCTCCCGTCTGTCGTGGGCGTGCCTGAGTGTTGCAAGGCCAAAGGCATCGAGATGCGCGGAGTTGCCGCCAGCAGTGGGCTTGCGTGTCAGGAAAAACACATGTCGTAGGAGTGACGCATGTGCCAGCAATCAAGGCGGCCCCAATCCGAAGACTTGGAATGCTGAAATGGTGGGATAGATGGATGGATTGCCGTGTTTCCCACATCCTGGATGAGGCATGCAAGCCCCAGAGACCCCAGAGTACGGTACATGGATACTAGTGCCTAAAAAAACTGGTTCGCCGGCACACCTGAGTCGACTGATCCAGGGCTAAGACGCCGGCGGACAGAGATCAACGCGGTGTATCCTCGGTGAGTTTCCTCTAAAGGTTGTGGCCGCCCGTCAAGCCCATCCGGCATCCATCTCAACTTCGTTTTCGCAAAAAAAATCAGAGCAGCCGGCCCAAGATCGATCCCCAGACGTCGTCAGCATGGTCGTTCGGATATGTGGGGTCCCACCACTTGCCCCGCTGTGCCGAAAAAGATGCCCCAACTTTGTTTTGATGGGTCGATCCTGTGACACAACTAGCATGACTGACGCAGCAAAGAATAAAATACCATAACAAAAACCAATCAGCACCCAAATACAATATACATCGCCATCTCTTCAGACCGATCTCAATATGCGACCTTGCCGCTTTTTCTCGTTGCAGTTCACTTGAGTTGGTGTTAGCAAATTGGCTCCGTCATGATCTTAGAAAACATACCTACATTGCCTTCGTTACTCGAGGTCAAGTCGCGACATGAGCCGGTTGCAAGCACTTGAAGGACCTTTTCACAAAAGCATCCAAACTCTGCTCACATCTCGTAACCGGCCAGCGCAATGGCTTCTTGTGGGCCGCAACGCGCTTAGTAGGGATAGCTGCAGGGAGATAAGGCTCCTTGAAAGATCCAAAAACCCACACGCGAATGCCCGTCTGTTGACCG
Source organism: Exserohilum turcica Et28A (assembly GCF_000359705.1). Taxonomy (NCBI): domain Eukaryota; kingdom Fungi; phylum Ascomycota; class Dothideomycetes; order Pleosporales; family Pleosporaceae; genus Exserohilum; species Exserohilum turcicum. The sequence continues at coordinate 176,321 of NW_007359981.1, read as the reverse complement.
TCATTCTTGAGTGCTCCCAGCTTACCAAGAGTGCTCAGGTCTTGCAGCGTGCCAATGTCGTGTGCCTCGATGGCCTTTGACGCTTGGAGAGCAATCTTGAAGTCAGCATTGCCATAATCAAGCTGGCCCAAGCCTGGCTGCTCGCCCTTGGCAAGAGCTTCTTCACGGCGACGTGCTTCGTATGCTTGGACACTGGCGTAGCGATTCAGGAAGCGATGCTTGAGTGTCAGACAGCCCTGGCCTGTGCCTTCAAATAGTTGTGCATTCCCGGAATCTGCTGGAACTACTTTGGAGCGAAGCAGCCTGGCAAGCGGTAAAGTTGGCAGCTTGGCAGTGTTGTTACAGGGGTAGACGTGTGGCTTGATGGGTCCCTCGATGAATTGGACTTGCTTCTTAGCTACAGCAGAGTTGGATACACGCATAGCTGATCGTAGAGTGGGTTTTTCAGTATGTGATCCGTCCATCGCCGCTTTCTGACAAGTTATCGTGCTTACTGATCGATCAGCTGGAGGCTTCCGTGTGGTGACAGGGTGTGGCTTCGAAACAGAGACCGTATTGCGAGCAGGTTTTGACTTCACTGCAACCTTCTGATGACAAGCAAGAGACGCGGTACGAGTCTTGGTTGGCAACATCTGGGGAGCGCTGGACTTGGTTGACCTTGAGAGTTTGGACTTTTCGTCACCGTGAGGCTGAACGACAATCTTTGTAGTCGCTTTGCAAGGCTTTGCTGCTGCTGATGACTTGGCTCCGGTGGCCTTCAGTCCTTCGATGCACGCAGTTTGCTTAGTCATGGCGGCCGATACTGGCTGCTGCAGTCGCTGTGCTATGGTGTCACTTTTTGGAAGATTTGACGCATGATCAGTACCGAGTGAATCTGAAGCCCATCAGTTCATGTCACAACTCACTGGGCCCGATTAAATTACCTTGCTCATATCCTTTCGCGATTACTTCGCTTCTAGGACGCACACGTGGCATGCCAACACACTCGGCGATATACTTTGGGGAGCGAGCTAGCCCAATGAACCACGGCGCCCTGTCAGTTCGAAGTCCCAACATCAGTCGCTTTGTTCCGACAAGCTTTCGTCCCATAACCTTGAGGATGCTTGTTTGCTGGTCAGGGCTAACGGACTCGTCGAAACTGTCGTCGTTGAACATGAGCGAAGTGCTGTCCATTTCGGTATCGCCGGTCATAGTGGGCTCATCTGAATGCAGGCTTGAGTCTTCAATACCCATGTACTCTGACTCCAACTCTTTCTTGAAACTTGCATCATCCGTCAAATCCTTGTCCAGATCTTGCATGGCCGTCGTCTTGGGTCTATGGATCACACTTGGCATCCTTGCCCAAAACTCGCTTCTTTGTCGAAGATTGGCCTGCCTCAATGCGGCAATCGTTGGTCTCGGAATCTTTGTTCTCCTAAATCCTTCCTTGCTATTTTGATCGTAATCTGCTCTAGCCTTTGCAAGCAGCTTGGGTGTTCGAGGCGCTGAAGCGTCCGGACTTGTCTTTGGAGCCAATACCTTGGTTGCGGGCATCTTCTGCCTTGGCGCAACTGAGGTAGTGTCTGAATTCTTGTTGCAGGTTTTTGTTCGATAGAGACGCTCGTACAGAGGCATGATCGGCTGCGTGGTGACACTAGTATTTAGTGCAGCGCGGCGCATGTCGGGGACGCGGCGTGCAGGAGAGAGAATGTTCACAGCTTTGTGCGTTGTCGCAGACGATATTGCTGTCGTGTCTTGAGAGGTTGTCAGATATCCTTGGTATGGATGAAATGAGAGGTGGTTGTACTCACACGAAGGCCAAAGTGGTGGTGAGGGGAGTGAGGTGAGAGGCAGGATTGATACAGGAAGGGGCGACTGTGCAAACACCCCGATGCTGTAGCAACGCGTAACTTTAGGAGATCTGAGCTGAGATCAGATGGTTAGACTATATCCAGGACTGGGACACCATAAATCACTACATACGCAGGTTGCGCTTCAGTCGTGAGTGGTAGTGTACATCGCCGTCACTGCAGAATGATACCAATACCGGCGAAAGCGAGATCATACATTGTTTTTTTTGAAGAAAGGGGACAGGATATCTGAATGAGAGCATTGTGAAAGATTTGCGGCAGCATCCATGACTATTGCAACAATGTCATCCAAAGCAGACGACATTCATCCCTAGTGTTTGTATTGTTGCAGTCCTTGGTCAGTTCCAACTGGCTGAAGAATATCGCGCTCAACTGCACCGGCCAGGGATTCAGACGGGTATATAATCAGCTTCTATGGCAAGCCATGAAAGGTCCAAAAGCGATGCTTTCAAACAACTCGCCTACGCTAGAAGATTTCTGCCTCAATCCGTACTGCATATAATGAACAACTCCAAAACCACACCTTTAGTTTCTCTGCCATTTTGCAATCAAGAATGGTGTCTTTTGCAGAACGACCAAAGCAAGACAAACCCGTCAGACATCTCAACGGCCTGAACGACATCCGCTTCACCACTCCCGCTCACCCACCTACCTTCGCACCCCCAACCGCAGTACGCACACATGGCCAATCAATCCCGCCTCCCGGCATCACAGACTACACATTTGAGCAATACAAAGCAGCCAACCTCGACACCGACGATCAGCACGCCTTAATCGGGTACTTACGATTCGAACTGCCCGCCACCGACCGCGACGAAGTGGATAATGCCTTGCTACGCTCGCTAGCACAGCAACTGCAGCTTGCTACATATCTTTCCTGTATGTAAGATGATGCAGGTTGAGCCAGCGGCAGTGAAGAGAATGCTTGACGGAGAACTTCAAAGGGCGTATGGCGTACATATGGAGGAAGATGTGCTAGAAAGGAAGAACTGCGTTGGTGACGCTGGCACACAGGTTGAGACGAATGAGTTGTGTGGTAAAGAAGAGCGCCCTTTGGAAGAAGGAAACAAGCCCCCTGTTTTCTCACCTGCAGTACAGACAGCTGTCGCGCAGCCTCGTATCACACCCACAGCGCCAGGTCAGCATGCGCATCTGCCAGTACAGCGGAAGCTAACGCAGCTTACATCGGACGTCGATCCAGAGTCCACGCGACCCGTGCAGTCGGAGCTGCCAAGTGCTGAAGCGGTATGCATGGCGCAAGATGACTGTGATGCAGAGCCGCCTAGAAAGAAGATTAAGAGGGCGGCGCTGTTGAGCAAGGTGCAAAGGGATGTTAAGGCGTATATTGCAAAGAGGAAGAGGGCGAAACGAGGGGTTAGGATTGTTACGATTAGGTCGGATAGTGCGGCCAGTAAATGGAAGATACCTAATGGAACATGAGTGATGCAGTTTGTATGCATAGTCGTGGTAACTGGATGTAACTAGGCGTGATCGGAGGTCGGAAGAGACAGTGTAAGCGCTTGGGGAGTGAGAGTCGCCACCTGATGTAATGGTTCAAGCTGGGTCTGGAAATTCAGAATGTACTATATGTGGGCTGGTAGGATAATTCTGGTCTCCATAGTATGCTTGGCCAATGGAGAGAATGAATATCTAGCGCAGAGAAAGTGAGTGATGTTATGGGTTGCAGAGCTACGATTGCTGCCATTAATGAGCTTGACTAGTATCGACAACGTAGTCCCCTGAATTCTTTCATGACTCCTTGAATGGCCAGGTATTTTTATTAGGGTAATCTTGTAGGCGTCTTTCATGTAATGGAGTACTTGCATCGTCAGCTATCTGATGAGACTGAACAATCTGAGAAAAGTCAGAGAGGCTGCGGCTATCGGAAAGGCATGCAGTCGGTTCCCAAGAACATGTATCCCACCCCACCGTATAGAGACGCCTCTGACGACGTGTTTGCAGAAACTCCACATACACATTCAGGATACCCGAGGCTCACGCCAAAGACATGTGATACAAGTACCAGTGCCATGTGCAAAACACTCCTAATAATGCTCTTTCAGCAGAGCAATACAAGACGTTATCAGGCCATATCAATTAAAACCACTAACTCGGCAAGAGTTCCAATGTCGCTGCTGCGTCTCCAGTTATTATCTCCCAAAACCGGCAATGCGTATTTGATCCTTCTCACATTTCTTTTTCGACATTCTCGGTTCCTCCTTTGTCATGCATACCCTGCGTGACCTCCTGTGGACAATCACCCTATTGTTGACTCCCATGTCCAATATTTACGCTCCAATAAAAGCTGTGAAGCCAGTTATTTTCTGCGGCTGACAGGCACAACAGCTGTACCTGACACTACAAGGCCAGTCACGTGCTAGTGCAAAGCTCGCTGCTCGGCTGTGATTGGACAGCCCCAACCCCACATCGTCAGGCGTCCCAGTTCAGCTCTCCACGTTGCGTCCAGTCATGGCACCCCTCCTGCACCCACGGAGCCGCCGGTAGAACGACGTTGAATCTCCCAATCCGTCGATACTCCTTCTCTGCCACACTACGCATGCAAGGCGTTTACCGCTCTTTTCCATGTCCAGCACTACACACGCTCTACTTTTACACTGCCAAGCACACTTCGCCGACGTCATGGCTTTGCCTGCAGCATCAGGAGATGAAAAAAGGGCGATATGCAGTGTGCCTCTAGCCGATCTACCGAAAGGTCAGCTCCGGCCCATGCTCCTGCAAGGACGTTGCAAAGAACCCACCCTGGATGCCATAGGGTCACATCTGAAAATACACGGATTCCAATCGACCCCTGCGCTTCGTCTCGCTTCCAGGGAAATGGGCGGCGATTTCAGATGCTTCCCCAGCGCCCAGCGTCGATTGGCTCAACAGGCCCAAGATACGGTGAGAGGGTGACCTTGCAGAAAGATCGCAGCATGCTGCCCATAGGGCTGACGACTAGGGCTGACATGCATCCCAACTGCTATCCGCGATACTGAGGACCCTTGGCTTGCTGTGCGGTGGAGCCGTTACCGCTACATACTCAGAGCAGCATGGGCCCATGTCGTGGAAAATACAGGGCGATTCGGCATTCTCACCCATGCACGCGCGGGAGGATCATGGACGTGATGGATTCCAGCAGCATGGACAGAATGAGACACTGCCCACCGCTCGGGGACGAGAGGGCCACTCGGCGACCTTTTCCTACGGTTCGGGACGGCGACTGCTATTGAAACGGCTTGCCAGTTACCCGGCACTACCGATTAGCGTTCAGGAGATATTCCCGGCCTTGTGTGCTAGGCGACGAAGCCATTCACGGCCCGCTGTGCGAGTAGCACACCACGCGAACGGTGCGATAAAGATAATTTCGCCAAACCCTCTGAACACCAATGAAGGCGTATATGCGTCACGGAGGTACAGACACAGCGTCAGCGCAAGGAACGGTCCACGCGGACGCACTGCCAATCCATGGTGTAGCAACGATATGACAGGACAAGAGTCGGTCAGGCTCCCCGCCGTAGTCGACTAGAGATAGTTAGCGTTCCGCCCCGAGGCTAAAGTGGCAGCGTGCACATGGCGCTCTCCAGCGAACAACCACCTTGCGTGCCGTAGTGCATCCATCACATCACCATCTGATGCGTCATCAGCTCCTGCGTACGGCTGAAGACATTGGCCAGTGCACTTTTGTCCGATGGCCGTCTCACCTCCCTCTCAGCCCGCTGTCACAAACGAGGACTGCTGCTGCATCTATTCGGGGGCGCCGCATGCAGCTGATTCGCAGTGGCTTGGAAGCGGGAGGGGTTCCAGCGGCTGCGCCCAGCAACGCCCTGGTGTCTGGACTGCCCCACTTGTTTTCTGACGAGCTCTTAGAATACCTCACTATGCATGGCAGCTTGTGATGCTCTGTTTGGGGGCTGAAAGCCATTACCCACCTCCAAATCTTTATAATCCAGCTCCCAGCCCCCGATGGACTCCAGACGCCTCAGCAAGTGCAGCCAGCCCCCGAGCCATCGCCATCAAGTCCTGAATTAACAATGGCATCGAATGGCACGCACAACGACTTCATCAACATCACCACGCCACATTCGCGCGCGCCCAGCATGATACAGGAGGCGCCAGCACACTCGCCGCGCCCGCGGCTACCTGGCCGGAAACAAGCGCCGCAGAAAAGCATCGACGACTTCTGGAACAAGTTTACCACAAAGCACCCTGGCAAGATCTTCACCATCCTACCTGACAATCTGTACGCGAAAAGCGCCGCCGCACATGCGCCGAAGGGATCCATCCCCGGAGTTAACGCACTTGCATCCTACGAAGAGGCCAAGGAGGCCTGCATCAGAAAGGTCGCAAAGATTGTCAAAGAGTGCCGCAGACTAAACCAAAAATACCGAGATCCACACTTCGACATTGAGTCAGACTTTAAGCGGTCACAGGCCTTTCCCGATACACCAGCCGATTGTTTGACTGGACTGAACGAAGAAAAGACTGATTTCCATCCGCAATCAGTCAAGAGAGTAGAGGTGGGTGTGACGGCACGCTTTTGAGCGCAGTTGCTGATTGCTCTAGGACATCTTTGACAACCCGCGATTCTTCATCGAGGGCCCATCGGCAAACGATGTACGTCAGGGAAACGATGGCGACTGCTGGTTCATGTCGGCATTGGCGACCATATCGAACAAGGAAGGATTGATCCAACGAGTTTGCGTCGCTCGCGACGAAAAGGTTGGTGTATACGGCTTCGTCTTCCACCGAGGTAAGCACCCACCACAGCCGGGTTTTGCATATCCACTAATGCCGTACAGATGGCGAGTGGATCTCAGAAGTCATCGACGACAAGTTGTACCTCATCAAGGAGAACTTTGACGAAGCAAAGCTAGAGCGCTACCACTGGTTGGAGCTGCAAAACCGCAAGAGCCCCGAGGACGAATATCGCACCGTCATGCAGACTGGCTCAAGGGCTCTTTACTTTGCCCAGTGCAGCGACCCCAACGAGACATGGCTTCCACTGCTTGAAAAGGCCTTTGCCAAAGCCCATGGAGACTACAGCGCCATAGATGGTGGATTTGTAGGCGAGGGTATCGAGGACCTTACTGGAGGTGTTACCTCGGAAATTTTCGCCACCGATATCCTAGACAAGGACCAGTTCTGGCGAGAGGAGCTGATGAATGTCAACAAGACGTTTCTTTTTGGATGTGGCCAGATGGGCGGCATTTACGGCTCACGCAAAGGCATCCAGGAGAAGCATGCATACTCGGTCATGGAAGCTCGTGAAATAGATGGCCAGCGCTTGCTCAAGCTACGCAACCCCTGGGGCCGAGCTGAATGGACCGGACCTTGGAGCGATGGCTCAGAAGAATGGACTCCTGAGTGGATGCAGAAGCTCAACCACAAATTCGGTGACGATGGTGTATTCTGGATCTCATACAAGGACCTATTACGCACCTACCAACATTTTGATCGCACCAGGCTCTTTGGTCCGGAGTGGACAGTTTCACAGCAGTGGACGAGCGTCAATGTCCCATGGAGCGTCGACTACCTCGACACTAAGTTCAAGATCCATCTCGCCAAGGGTGGACCCGTAGTAATCGTACTCAGTCAGTTGGACGACCGCTACTACCAGGGTCTCGAAGGGCAGTACGAGTTCAACCTACAATTTCGTCTCCACAAAGACGATGAGGAAGAGTATATCGTCCGCAGTAACGGCACATACTACATGAAGCGCTCCGTCTCTACAGAACTTGAGCTGGAAGCTGGCAACTACACCGTCTTGCTAAAGATCAAGGCTACCAGGATTCCTGAAAACCCAAGACCGGACGAAGTCATCAGGGCAACCTGCAACAAGCGCCGAGAAAAGCTTCTCTCTATCGGACTATCGTATGATCTGGCTCATGCCAAAGGTCAATTCAGAGAGCAAGAAAAGGATGCCTTGGCGCGTGAGAAGGAGCAGCGCATTGAGCACAAGAAGGCCGAGATGAAGCGATCACACGAACGCCGGAAGATGAGGCGCAAGCGAGCCGAACTCCGCGACCAGAAGAAGGCCGCCAAAGAGACGCGTAGACTTAATCCTTCCAGAGACATTCAAGAAGTCGAGAGGAAGCTGCGAGATCTTCCTGGACTTGGCATCAACGTCGAAGAAGAAACTAGGACCTCTGGAGACGATGAACCAAGGCCCATGCACCAGGTCGTCACTAGACATCACCGTGCATCCAGCACCGGTACCATTGGTGAGCGATCACCCAGTCCTGGTGGAGGATTTGGTGGCCGAGGTGGATATAACAAGGGCAGAGATGGCTACAATGCTACTCCACCTGGTGCCCTACCTAGTCGCCGTAGCTTCCACCGCGACAGCTCTGCCTCTGACATGACTGAGTCGATGGCGTTCCAAGGGCGAGGTGGCTACAACTTTACTCCACAAGCATCACCTGCTGCCCACAGTCAGGGCTTTCAAGGCCGAGGGGGGTACAATCAGAACATGCCAGGGGAGTTCCAAGGAAGGGGAGGTTACAACCAAAATATGCCAGGAGAATTTCAAGGGAGAGGAGGTTACAATCAAAACATGCCTGGAGAGCTGCAGGGCAGAGGTGGATACAACCAGAACATGCCAGGAGAACTCCAAGGCCGTGGCGGGTACAATGAGGCGCAACTGACAGATTCCCCTATCCCGACGCCTTTGCCTACGCCCGCCCCAACGCCGCTGGCAGATGAGTTCCAACCAGGGGTATCATCACAGCGCCCCGAACGGCTCTCTCCAGCACCATCGCGGCGCTCAACTCTTACACCCATCCCTGGTATTCGACCTGGCATTCATGTCACGCCTGGACGAAGTGCAAGCGATTGCTCCCATCGCGCCCAAGACGGCTTTGAATTTCACGACATTTCCGACGATTCATCCTGGGACTCTGAGATTGATGGCCCTTGCTCGCTTGACTCTGATGTCTGTGACGGTGACGACGACCTGCCACATACTTTCTCTGAGCAGAAGCCCAAGTATGTGTGGTACAACGGCAACCGCTACCCCTATATCGACGAAGAAGACGAATTTGAGCGCGATCCTTGGAATGCAGTCTGCGTCGTTGGCCTGCGAGTATTTAGCAAGGACAACACCGATGTCACAATCGAAGTCCACAACGGCGAGGGCGAGCGCAAGAAAAACGGCGACGACGCAAGCGTCACTAGCATGGCCACCATGAGGCGCAAGGAGAAGGAACTCGATGTCGACGATAGCGCAGTTGATGCTACGAGCCCGATGCGCACAAGGAATACGGGGCTTGACGATGAGCTAAAGGCTCGAGCTGAGGAACAAAAGCTCATTGACCAGGTTGGCAGTGCTCCGGCGGGTACGGAGCTCCACCGCCAAGGCACTTTGAGCTAAGTAGTGAGGAGGTGAAATTGATCATGATGCGGCCATGTGTACTATGAAACAAGACATACTTGAGATACTTTATTTTCGGATTCAGCGGGTTAGATTGGGCGGCGTTTCTGGGGTACTTTGGCGTTTGGTGTATTTTACAATCTAATTCATTGAATATGAATTGTGATTTTCGAGTTTTATACTAAGATAAGCGCCTCGTATTGCATCAGCACCGGAAATCACTGTGTCTGCCGCTTGATTCGCTATTCCTATGTACGGAATGGTACTTCTCATGGCGCCTGGACCGTCACAATGTTAAACAGTAGTAGCCTTGTGGTGATCAACTCGCGCATGCACAATCTAGATGCTACATCACACGCATACTTACGCGTAAGAACCGGGATACCGCAATACATACTCCCAGCACATCTCCATAGTGTACAGCACACCAATCAAAGCAACATTCCCTAGACTCCATCATTATCATTCGTCCTGGATCTTTACTTAATCAACTAGCCCAACCCTACGTCTATGTCTGTTACTCCGCGGAACCATCCCGCTCTACGTAATATACCTGCGACAAGACCTGGAGTCAGGTGGTTGTGCATTGCGCGCATTTAGGATATGGTTTGTCGGAGCGAGGTTCGTGGCGAGGTGTTGGTTGGGATTCTGGAATTAATGAGGGGGATTCAGTGTAGATCGAGGGTTTTGGGGGGGGGGGGCCAGGAACTTGGGTTTGGTACATATGATGGGGGGTTGAAAGCGGTGTGCAGGGCATTCTGGGCCCTGTCGGTTGTGGTTGTATCAGAGAGATATGGTAGTGTTGTGAAAATATGTATGTAGACTTGGGTGGGGGGGGGTTTTCTCTTTCTATGCTGTGCGTTTGGGCGTTTGGGGTATCAGAGGTGGCGAATGAGGATGAACCAATGCGGTATGTATGTGGGAAAAATGTGTATTTGGTCCAAGTATATATGTATAATTCCATCCCCAAAAGAAAATATATCCTCTAAATGGATGGGCTCTATCAGGAATGAAATTTATCTAGTGTCAAGTTATAAAAAAAACAAAGTGGAACTAATGTTTCTACAAACCACACACACACACACATGAATGGAAAAAAAAGAAGAAGAAACAGTATATGTATGCTTGAAGGAAACGAAGAATTAACTCGCGTCACTGCTTCTCCGCATGTTCATACGTAATGTCGAATTCGCGATTCACTTGTATACCGCGAGCGCTGTTTCCAGCACCACCAGCAACGACATTAGTCGTCGAAGCCGCATCGTCGAAAAGAGGGGAGGTAGGCCCATTACTGGACCAACCTGAAACCTCACGCGTCCTACTCGTACTGAGTCTCTTGGACACTCCTTTCTCCGATTTCCGTTGACGGCCTTCTTCCAGCTCGATGTAGCGGTCGCCCGACGCGGATACACTGCGCTTCTTGTTGCTGCTGCGCAGCGTCGAGCGTAGATCGAGCAGCTTTTCGAGCAGCGGGCGCAGCGCAGATAGATTGGCGAGTATGACGCCTAACCCGAGCTCTGCGTGCGCCCATGCGGCAACGGGCATGGCGTGGTACAGGAAGTCGGTGGTGGAGCTGAGATTCAGCGTCACGGTCAGACGCACGATGGCTGCTGTGGACGCGAAGATGCCGAGTCCGAGGAGCGTGATGATGGAGAGCTTGACGCGGACTTCGATTTGAACGTTCCAGAGTAGCGGGATCGGAATGGCAGTATGGTTAGTGGAAAGTAAGGAGTGCCGGTTGAGCAGGTGCACGTACAGGATGGCGCAGAACCAGTCGGAGAATATAGAGACTGCTGATAGCGCAAAGCTGAAGCCCGTAATGTTACTTTGGGCTTTGCAAGTCCCGCCTGGCGCGGCCCGCCAGTTCATCGCGATGGGCGTGCAGTGAAAGAACTCGTAGATGGTGGTTGACGCCATTACGATGGCTACGGCGGCCATGACGACGTAGATGGACCATCGATACGCCTTTTTGTCACCTGCGATGCGGAGAAGCGTGAAGCAGATGGCCCATTTGACGGGGATTGCAGCGAGGCAAAACATGGTTTGCATGACGAACCACCACTGGCGTCAATCAGTCAGTCAGTCAGACTTGCTGTGGGAAAACCCGAGGGAAAGAAACTTGCAAACATTGCGGTTTCGCGGTCTGATGGACTCAATTCAGCATCTCTTTTGCCGCCGCCCGTGAAGGCGATGCCTAGCATTCCGATGGTAGAAATTGTGAAGAGCGGCTGGAGAATCGTTAGTCAATTTTTTCTTCTCTCCATCGAAAAAAAGCCGGATCCGTAATGGGGACTTACTATCGCAACCGACATGGACCAGTCGTCAGGGCCCCATGCCTTTCTGGATATGCGCACGTGGAAACGCAGGATCCACGTGAGGATGTCGAAGGGGAGGAGAACCAGGACGGCCAAGGCTAGAGAGGGCGACGTCGGACCCGCCATGGAAGCTCAAAAGAATGTCCGTTTACAATTTGGTAATTGAATTGTTCGTTCATGTAAAGATTTTTTTTTTCGCAGACGACAAATGCATTCAAACCCGACTGCTCCGCAAGCAACCACGCCCCGTCCGAACAGACCCCCCCCTTCTCTCTTATTACCCTCCCGCGCGGGTTATATTCGACAAGACAGCTTAACACGCACTCTCGGAGCGCATTCGGCGTCATCGCCTCGACAGAAGACTCATGGAACACCATGACACGATCCAGTGGAGGTGGTTCCGAGGAGGGGCGCCGCTCAAGGGGGCCACCAGATCAAGGAGCGCGAGACTGCTCAAATGGGCGGCTTGCATCAGGTATCCAAGAACGCCTGGACTCCCGGTTTGCGACGTCGCGCGGGCGACCAGGTGTGTCCGGGGTCGGCAGTTGCAGCGTGCCCATGTCGAGGGGTACGGCGTGGTTTGTTGGATGGAGATGCGAGGGATTGCGCTTCCGTGTCCAACTACAAATGTGTTATGTAGCTGGCGTTGCCCCACGAGCATCCATGTAATCTCCATTGGTAAACATGCCGCCAGGTACCCTACTCAACATTTTCCCTTGGTCAAAATGGCATACCTAGTATGTATGAACTCACTCCTCTCCATCCCACGCTCGCTTAGAATTGCCGTAGCCGTAGCCCCAACGGCCGCCCCACGCCGCGGAGCATAGGAAAAGCGGGATGCACGCATGCAGCAGAGCGTAACGGGGTGCAGAAATCCTCCATACATGCTTGCATCGGCACGTAGGTATACCTCGCCTCGCCGGCAGATTAAAAGCAGTGCCGTCCTATCAAGCACATGCCAAGGATACAAACTGACCAAGTCAGGGACCTACGCCAATATCCCCCATGCTTGTCGTTGAATCCGGATAGATATGACACGCAGAAGGTGCATTGTAACGAGCAAAGATGTGCATTTCGCCGGGCGAGAAAAAGAAGGAAAAGAAGAAAGGTACTCGTGAATGGCTGCACTACTGCGCAGTCAGACCCCCGTCTACGTTGAGCGTCTGCCCCGTGATCCACTGCGCATCGTCGCTAGCAAGATACACAGCCGCCCTTGCGTGATCGCGCGGATAGCCAAAGATACCGCGGGGAATCGATGCCTTGACTGCTTCAGCGGCTGAAGAGAGCGCGCCGCCGAGTGCGTCGTCGAGCATGGCCGTTTGGGAAACTGGGTCACCAACACCATCAGTACTAGGAACGCGGTGACCAGTGAAAGACGAATAAAAGGGGGGGAGACTTACATCCGGGAGCAATGCAATTCACCACAATACCCTGCTTCGCCACATCCAGCGCAACGGTACGCGTCATGGCAGCCACCGCACCCTTGGACGCCGTGTACCCAGCTACATAGAAAAGCACGATATCAGTTTTCTTATCCCACTCTCCCATAGAGAATAATGACCCCGTTCCCGGGAAATCCGGACCAAAAAGGAACATTGACCTGAAACATACCAAGTCCCTGCATCCCAATGCTGGATACCATGGAAGCGAGATTGACAATCCATCCACACATGCCATCGGCGCGCGGCTCCTGCTGTTTAAACTGCCGCACGCTGTACTTGCAGCCGAGGAAGACGCCGCGCGCGTTGACGGCCATGGCGGTATCGAAGACGGCTTCGTCGAAGGCGTCGATGGGCTGCGGGTTGCTGGCTTCGGCGCAGATGCCGGCGTTGTTGACGACGCTTTTGCATGATTCAGTCAACACCCTATATACTCAGGGCTCATATATACCCAGGGGGGAAGGGGGTGGAGCAAACTGGTATACCGAACGAGTCTCGGTATAGCATACGTACATGTCGAGTCGTCCGTGGGCTTCGACAGCCTTGCGGACGAGCGCTTCCCAGCATTCGGCTTTGGTCACGTCCGCCTCGACGAAGATGGCGGTTCCGCCTTGGTTTGCGATCCATTCGTGCGTGGGGACTTGCTCGTTTCTGCCGAGGGGTCTGAGATCGGCGCAGACGAGTAGGGCGCCTTCTTTGAAGAATTGGTAGCAGATTTCGCGGCCGATGCCTTGGGAGGAGCCGGTGACGATGGCGACTCGGGATTCAAGCCGCATGGTGATTGATTGGTTGGGTTGAAAGGATAAAAAGGGGGAGAGTGTTTGGAGTATGTGTGGTTTTTCACAAAGGAAATGGATGGTCTTGTGCAATGCTGTGTGGTCCTTTGCAAGGTGCGTTATCGCGAGAAGGGTTCTACTAATGCTATAGTGACATGGGTAGTTTACTTAGCCATGAGGCGCGGTAGCTCTAGTACGTATCTAGAGCGGTTCGTCGCTCCATGGGGGTGAAAAGGATCACCACCCCTGTCTGTTATACAATTTAACACAGACAAAGACTAGGGCTCTGTGTGCTACCGAGCCGCTGGATGCTATGCACGGTTTGTTGGCATTCACACCTGGGATGATCAGCAGTGCCAAGACGAGTATGAAGGATTGTGATGTGTGTGCATGACGGGATTCTTGTAGACGCTCGGTAGGCAAGCAAAGAGTGGGATGAGTAAAACCCCAACATGATCTTGTTAACGAGTGCTAGTAGACAATAGCTGGTTCAGAATTCAATCACTCACATCATGTCCCGCCCCCTGGAGAACAAGCTAGCCATCATAACCGGGTCCTCGCGCGGTCTCGGTGCTGCACTCGCACGGCATCTCGCCTCCAAAGGCGCCAACATTGTCATAAACTATATCTCCTCGACATCTACACCTCTGGCCGAAGCACTCGCCGCAGACCTCGAAGCCCAGCACTCGGTCAAGACTCTAATCGCCAAAATCGACATTACGCACCCCGACGGCCCAGCCAACCTCGTAGCGGCCACCAAGTCCGCTTTCTCGAAAGCAGATGGCAAGTTTCAAATCGACATTCTAATCAACAATGCTGGTGTCGTGAATCCCGCTCCCATGGGTGCCATTACGCTTTCAGACTTTGAGCAGACATTCCAACTCAATACCCGTGCTCCGCTCTTCGTCTTACAAGCCGCGCTCCCATATCTCCCGCACGACCGCTCGGGCCGTGTCATCAATGTATCCAGCATCACGACTTCAATGGGATTCTGGTGGCAGTCATCCTACGCAGGGACCAAGGGGGCGCTTGAAGCCATGACCCGTGTGTGGGCGTGCGAGCTCGCTGAGCGGTGTACGGTTAATTCGATCAACCCCGGGGCTATGGCGACGGAAATGTATACGAGTCTGCCCAAGGAGATGCTGGAAAAGGTGTGGTCACTGAATTATATGGCACCGTTGGCCGAGACGAGAGAAGGAGTAGATGACGAAGAAACGGTGAAGATGGCGAGGGAATTAGGTGGGAGGCCGGCGTATCTGGAGGTGGCGGGGATTGTGGGGTTGCTTTGCATGCAGGAGGCGGGGTGGATTACTGGGCAGGTGGTTGGGAGTAACGGTGGGGGTGTTATGACAAAGGGGTGAGGTTGGTAGATTTGTTTATTGCGTTGTTGGGGTTGTTCTTTTGGTGCATAGCTAACACTGGGCTGAGTTGGATTAGCCATGGCGCAAGAGCTGTGTTTGCTCTGAATCATGGTGTATTCACATGATTGTTGAAACACGTGTAGGCGTCGGTGGCGGCTAGATTTAAGAGCCACGCGTCAGAGGCTGGTTGCGCTCAAGGTGAAACCAAACATACAGCGTTGTGTTAGCCAAAAGCAAAAATCATTGAGGGGTTTTCCATCTGACGACTCAACAAGGCAAATCAGTTTGAGTATTATTCGCAGCCAAACCTGGGGCCTGAGCAAAAGGAAACAAATTTTGCAGACGCGAATGACCCTGCCGTAGTTGCTACAAAAGAAGGTGGGTGAGACAGTCGAGTAATTGGCTGTTTTGGTTGCGTTCGACGTGGACACCACCGAGGTACATGAGACTAAGGCCAAGGTCGGTGCTTTTTTTTCGAAGGAGGTTGGTTAGCGACCCAAGACTAGACTATTTTAGCGGGATTCAGCTGACGGTGCGTGGCCTGATGCTCAAAGTAGTGTATAAACAGTGGCCGTTGGCGTGTTGTCAACACAACTGTAGATAAATAGCGGTAAGATGCATGTGGGAGTCCGGAAGCCGCAGAGGCCGTGCGGATGAACCGAACAGAGGATTGATATAGAACAATGTCCTGCTTGGCAGCTTACCGGCGTAATCGAAACCCGGTGTAGACGAATGCATGACGTGACGTGTGAGCAAACCATGACAGTACATGCGAAGCAGACGCGTAGGCTGGTTGTGGCTGGCCCCATGTCATTGGAGCATCTCTGGGTCAAGCCTCACAAGACGCGGTCCAAGTCTACCAAGAGTACCAGCACAGACGGCTACAGTCTGACGGGCGGGGTAGCAGCAGTAGGATACGGAGCAAAGCCACGTAAGCGAGCGCGAGTAGTGGAGTGGATGATGAAGTCTGCCTCGTGAAAAAGTCCGGAATGGGAAGAAGGACGGTGGAGGCTTGGAAGGGTGGAGGTCGGCTGTGCTGCGGGCCGTGCTGAAACAGAGTGCGACGGGACATTGCGCAAGCTGGGTCGCGGCGGCACGAAGCGACTCTGGGGGGGTTGCAGGAGCATATGGGCGATGCAGGATGATGGGTTTGGGGCGCTGGATAGATGGGCGGGAGGGGCGGGCAATGCAATAGGAAGAAGAAAAGCAGCGCGGTCAAGGCGATTGGGGCCAGTTCGCGAGGGCGCACATGGATTCTATGAATAGCCCGTGCGGGCGGAGTGGGGCCCGGCCTCGTCATTGGCCGACGGCTCCCGGCGCACGTGCAGGGATGTGCCCGTACAGCCTCATCGTGTACGCGTATAGAATGCGCCCATAACCTCCTCCCACCACGCCGCCAGCTGCTGAGCCCTTGTCTACCAGTTCCTCGCATCCGCCTTGCTGGGTGCTCACGTCCATTGACTGCTAAACGACACAGAGAACCCCCCGCACTGGCATGACGCCATGCTCGACGAAAACCTCCCCAGTACGTCTATCCACCCGCCCCCCCGCTGATGCCCCCCTCCTCACACTGCCCAGCCTTTTTCCTCAAGCCCTCGACCGAGAAGATCAAACACCATGAATCCTTCTACTTTACCCAGCACGGCTCCGAGCCAGAGGCCCAGTATGCCCTCCGCCACGTCGACCCAGCCTCGCCCACGGCCAAAAACACCTATGCGGTAGCCTTGTTTGATTCGCGCAACCCCGACGTCCTCTTTGGCGAGGTCATGGCCAAACCCGGATGGTCGCTGCCGACGCTCTCTCAGGACGAGATCCGCAAGAATGGCGGAGTCCCGCCGCCGCCCATGCCCATCTACCCCACCGAGTTCGCCATCCAGCTGTACAACCCCGACTCGCGCGTCATCGTCTCGCAGTCGACGTCCAAGTGGAGCAGCAGTATCACCTGGGAGTTCAGCCTGCCCGAGGTGACGTTTCGCACCCCAAGCAGCTCCCACCTCGACCGCACCAGGACAGACCCCGGTGCCGATGTCAACACGCCCAGGGTCAATTTTCAGTGGCGCAAGGAGGGCAGGCTGGGCAAGGACATGACGTGCTACATGGTAGGCAAGTCAACCGACCCCACGGGCAGAAAGGCGAAAAAGTCAAAGGAAGGCGACATTGCCGTCGCCATGTTCTCGGGCCTCAAGGAGCTGACCGTCATGGAGCCGCATCTGTACCGTGTGGAGATTGAGGACTACAAGGGCCTGGAAGTGACACTGCTCCTGGGCGCAGCCGTCATACGCGATTTGTTCTTTGGCGACCTGAGCGAACAATTCCACATTGACGGCAATGCACGTAAGAACGGTGGAGGGCTTCGCACAAGAAAAGGCTCGTCTCCGTTAGAAGGGCCAAATGTCACCAAACCAGTCATGACTCCAGAACCCCCGCCACCGCCAGCCTACACCCCGCCAAAGACACAGATTCCAGCTGAGAAGGCGCCACTTCAGAACAATGGAGGTCCCAGTTCAAGCTCCCACACACGGCCACCCTCATACGCCAGCAACAATGCTGCAAAGCGTGCCTCACTTCCACCACTTGTGACTGGCCAAAACAATCCAAATCGCCTCTCACAACTATATGAACCCCCACAGCAACCTGCCCAGCAGCGCCCGATGCAGCGCCCCGCACAGCAGCAGCAGCGCCCTGTACAGCAACGACCCACACAGCAGCGACAACCTGGACCAAGGCTGGACCCGCGAGCACAGTGGCAGATTGATGCCGAAACTGCTCGTCTCAAAGCTCAGGTCGAGGCTGAGCAAAAACAACAAGCCGAGGCCAGTCGCAGGGCGCGTCAGAGGAGAGAGGAAGAGGAAGAGCGCAAGACTAAACAATTCCTTGACCAAGAGCGAAAGCAGAAAGAGCGAGAGGCGAGGGAGCGACAGAAAAAGCAGGCAGAGATTGACAAGGAGACGGAGCATCTCAAGAAACAGTTTGGCGATCAATCAGGCCTCTACCGCCCCACTGCGCAGCCCCAACGCCAATCTGTCCAATTCGCATCAGGTGGACGGCCGAGCCCGCGACCTAGTCCAGCAGCTCGCCCCGCACCTGTTCCTATGCAGCCTCAGCGCGTGCAAGTGCAGGCTCCTTATCTACAAGTACCACAACAACAACGACCAGCAGCAGCAAGCCAGAGTAGTTTCTTCAGCAACGGTCTCCCCAAGCCTGTAGCCAAGGCCAAAAAGAGTTTCTGGGGTCTCCGGACCCAGAGCGAGTCGAGTGCGGAGAAGCTCAAGAAAAAGAAGAGTAGCATGTTCTGATTTCTGGGTTCCGTGTCTGCATTGCAGGTTGTTTGGGCGTTTCGACAAAATTTCCTTCTTCCTTTTTCTTTACTCATTGCATGCTTTCATGCTTGTATGATATACCCCCCTTTTTTTTCTGTCATGTTTTACGCCTTTTACATTTCCATGTCTGCAAGTGTAATAGACTCCTGTTGTACTTGAGCACACGTCGTGTTCCGCATTTTTTTTGTTTGAATTGCAAGTCTCAATTGTTATTCGAAGAGAAGATGAATTTCTACGTTCTAGGCTAGGAATTATACATAGGAACTATACATACCGCTGCAATTTATTTATCAATGGTGTCAAATGTGATTCTCAGGTGAGTCAAATGTGACCATAAATGAAGAAGCAGAATTAAGTATAGCTTGGTAAATTGCTAAGTAGAGCCTTGACATATGTACTAGCCTAGCCTAGCGATGAGGAGAAGACAAAATAAAGTGATACTTGTTGAGTCTGTTTTGAAATAACTAGTAAGTAAAGGTTTTTTTTTTCTAACTTTGAGGCATGAGATAGCAATGTTATGGATTCCAACAAGAAACTGCTCAGTCACGCCCAGGACATTTCCGTTTCGAATAATACTTTGGCCAGCAAGTGGCACAGTCGTCCAGCACTCCAGCTCCATGCTTGCTATGGCCCCTCGGCTTGGCGGCTAGTGGCGGCCACCCATGCCCTATAGATTAGAGCGTCCATACTGCCACTCCGCAATAATCTTATTCGTCATCAGTCATCCCTGCGGTATCCAATCTAACACGTCGGATTATGTCAGTTTGATGTTATCTATACCTGCCTCTCGACTGAAAGCTAGCGTATGCACGCGTAAAGTCTCAGCAAGCCTTTCCAAGCTCCCGACGGTACTTGGTCGTCTGACGATGGAAGATACTATCGTTCAGACAACTAATAGCTTCTACACTCTGGAACCACCATCGAAACCACATCGACTCAGCAAAGTAAGACATTAACCCAGCAATCAACAGCCCAGCAATCCTCGTCACCCGACAAACAGCCTGGCCCCGCGCCCCCTGCTACCTTGGCCGCGGCCTTGAATGCGTTTCCGCAAAGCTCTACGGAGCCATACCAACACCAGCAGCCGCTGGTATTTAGAAGAAACCGGTAGACGCCGGGTACAGCGCCTACACCTGCGTTCACCGTAGACCCCAGTCTCAGGGCTGCGGCTTCAGAGAACATGATGATCTGGGGATTCGTAAAATCTATAGATGATATGGCCAAATGGCAGAGTCTAGGCACGACGTGATATCAATTACGCTGTTTAGCTACAGGAATATTGAGGAAGGTATAGGTACGTGTAAGACTAGGTGCGAAGGGGCTAGTAGTTAATAATATTCAAGAGTACATGTGTTGCAGATATTGTATATCTTGCTTTTGCACAGATGTTGTACAAATAAAATTATATATATAGTTTTGTTATTGCTCTTTGTAGTTGCCATCGCATGTCTAAACTATTATTCCGAGCATCCTTTGTAATTGACGGCACTGATACCCTTGTTATATAACGACGTGGTACGGTAAAAAAAATCGTCGTGACCAACCCCCATGGCTAATATCAGCAACGTCTTCATCACCACGCTGTTCCCAAAGGGACACAAGAACACCCAGCTCCCTCACCTCTTGCAAGCTCCCCAGCGACCCATATATCAGCACTCAGGCAACGGATTCCAATCTTCACGGAACAGTCTAGCGATGGCTTCTGCCTCTTGCGGACAGGGCTGATAGCCCCCGCCAATAGTGGGAAGCCTGTTTGCGCTGAGCAAGTTGTCGAATATGGAGACGGGGAATTTGAAGCCGCAGACGAGAGTTATCATGCTCATATCTTTTTTTTTGGTGAGAAAACATGGTGCCGTGATGATAATGGGATGGGATTAGTCGCTGGTTGGTTGGGGGTGGCACTACTTGGGACTTATTGGGTTAGCGGGTACGTACGTACATGCTCCTTGTTCCCCTCCAAACAGAGTACGATGGTTCAAGGAAGTGGGGTTACTGCAGGTAATCCAATGAGCTTTTTTTTTTGCCATATGAATCTTGGGAATTGCATTCTTCGCTTCCTGTTTTTTCTTTTCAGCGCAAATATTACTACCCATTTTACCACCCGAAGTAGACGTGGACATCTCTCTATAATCGAGGGGATGCGCTCGCCAAGCCCCAAGTAAGTAAGTATCTCTCAATCCGGCCTCCGCCCCACCACGCATTTGCTCCGCCCCCTCCAATTCACCCTTGTAAACCCGTAATCAATCTACAATCCACCCAGCAGCACTCTCAACGTTTAAACCGACTAATTAATATCTCCCCTCTCGCACACAGACACAATATTTCCCTCTCCAACTCATAGTTACTACAAAAGGCGACATGACATGCCCAGACCGCAGTGGCTTCGGCCGCCAAGCCCCAAAACTTGCTCACTTGAGCACATTATCCCGCAGCTGTATCCCGCTCTCTCTTCCATGGACGTAGGGCGAACACGCAGAGCGTGCCTAAGCGCACGCCACACGCCGGTATAGTATCCGGCGAGTAAGGCATGGCTGGAGAGAAGGCGTGGTGTCGGTGGTGCTGCGCGCGGAGTAATTGGCTGGTCTGGTGTGCGGGATGCTGTGGGTAGAGGAGCTGTCAGGTAGAGTTGCTTGGCGGTGGAGGGAGGGGGGCGAGCGGATTGGCTGGTTTGGGGGGGAGAAGGGATAGGAAGGATTGAGTTGGGTTGCGGAGTGGGAGGATGGACAATGTATATAAAGGGTGAGAGGGTGAAGGGGAAACGCAGCTTGTTGATGGTAAGTTGTGATTGACAGCTACTACTTCGATATATCCCCCTCCCCATATACCCCGTGCAACTTTTCTTCCTCCTCTTGTTCATTCAAACATACACATACATCTCAGAATACTTACCTACCTACCTCCCTACTTACTAACTTCCTTACCATCTCCTTTCACCGACATACCCCAAAATGCAGCAAAAACACTTGCTCGCAGCCTCCCTCTTCGCCGCAAGCACAACCGCCCATTTCCACCTTCTGGAGCCCTACTGGCGCGGCAGCTCCTTGGAAGCACCAGCCAGCCAATGGATCTACCCGTGTGCAAATGTGAATGAAACAACGGATATTGCGAATCGTACGCCTCTACTTACTCCATTCCCTCTTCCATCCCCCTTCCACCCATCCAAACACTGCCAAAACTATAACTAACCACCCCCCTCTAAAAGGCACCGTCTGGCCCCCCACCTCCGGCAGCACCCTAATCAACGGCTCGCACCCATCGGCCCTCACAGCCATCAACCTGGCGCTCGGCGCAAACGCCACAAACTTCAACATCTCGCTCGTCCCCCTGTTCAACCAAACGGGCGCCGGCACCTTTTGCCTCTCGGAAACCGGGCGCGCAAACCTCGACCAAGGCTTCAAGGACGCCGGGTACACGGGTGCAGACGACGAGCGCATCAACGGGCTCATGGCAAGTGTGCAGGTGATTCAGCTGGGGCACTCGGGGAGTGCACTGTATAATGTTCGTAATTTCCCTCCTCCTCCTCCTCCTCCTCCCTTTTGTTACTTAAGTATCGTCTCAGTTGAAAGTTTTTTTTTTCTATATATTGCGAGTCATCTTCTCAATTGCATATCCTTCACACGTGCAGATGCTAACGAGATACAACTACCTACGTAGTGCGCAGACATCATTTTCAACTCGACTGCAAAACTGCTTTCGGATGACCAGTGCAAGAACGGGACGGGGGTTTCCGGTGTGGCTATCCAGAATGTGGGGTCTGCTGCTACCGCGCAGGCGAATGGCTCGGCGACGGGCGATGCCGCGAAGCCGACGCAGACGAATGGTGCGGGACGCGTTGGAGCTGGAGCTGGAGCTGGTGGTGTTGGGACGATGGTGCTGGGTGTGGCTTTGGCGGCTGTGCTGTTGTACTAGCTAGGTAAGTAAGGGATGTGAGGGGATGAATGTAAGGGAGGTGGGATGCGATGGTGTACATAGAGAGTAACGAGCATGTCTTTTTTTTTCGAGAGTTTGAAATTGTGTTGCTGGTTGGATGTGTGAGTGTGTGATGCTCTCTTCGTCTTCCTAGTAGAGTGCTTATATTGATTGGATTATGAGGGTTGTTTAGTTTCTTCACTAGACTATCAGGACTATTGATGATTAGTACTGGAATGAATAAATGCATGTACGTCATGCATTCAAATCCTACAAGAATGGACGTCCTGTTCTTTGGTACTGCGGTGACATTGCATTAGATACATGTCTCAGTGACATACGCTGGCTAGTCCATCTCCAGCATCCCCTGTCTACATTTCGTCATACGAGTAATTCGTTCAAAGCATTTCATAGTCAATAGCAAGAATCAAGATGTAGACGTCAAAGAAGCATAGCCATTCAATTTCATACCAGCTAGCTGTACTAGCCAAACTATGCGATACATGCGCGGCGTAAATCAATTATTTCGTGGGCCTCGCGATATTCGTAACATATTATACGCCCCTGCGCCAAACATGAGAGATGAACAGACTCGAAACCAAAAGAGTAAACGACGAGGGGATGAACCCTTGAGAGAAGCGTCGTCTATGCGGTTTAAAAACGATAAAAACAATGCTGAATGCCTATGCGATGCGGCTGTGCGAAAATAACAAACGCCGAGCGCTATGATAAAAAAACGTATGCCGTGATGTTACTCAAACGGCAACCGTGTGCGAACGGAACAGCATCTTGAGGCCGGATGGCTCCTTTTCCTTCTTTTTGCTGCTTTCTTTGGTGCTCCTTCCGGAGACACTGCCAGCTTTACTTGAAGAGCGTTTGTGTTCTGACTTGTGTTCTGATTTCGAGTCTGACTTGGGCTTGGAGCCCGATTTGGAGCGATGTGACTTGTGTCGAGACTCGCCCGTTGTCCTCTTGGAGCGGGTGCTGCGGCGAGACTTGAGGTCGTCTTCGTCGAGAACACCAGCGTCGCACAGCTCTCGCGATGCGCCGGGCGTGATGAACTCGCCGTCAACGCTGGTGCCGCAGCTTTCAGCCTCGATGTCGGCAATGCCGCGGCGCCACTTTTCCACACGGCTGAGCTCCTGGGGCTGGAGCTCGTCGAGCTCGTTGTTGGAGTCTTCGATTACGGCGGGGGCAGTGGCGGCACGCATGGGCATGGGGTTCTCAGGAGGCTCGAGGGCGTCCTGGGTCTGCAGCTTCCTAATAATCTTGTAGCCGCCGAGTGCGACAATGGTCACGCCCACAGCGACACCCCCGGCAATCATAAACTGGGGGCTGAGAAGTAGTGCTGCAACTGCAGGGAAGCTACCCTTGAGCGACATGAGCACACCAGGGCCCATCTTGCTCACAATGGCGCTAATCTCGGCAAGCGTGAGTGACACGGCGGCGAGGGCCTCGGGGTTTTTCTGCAGGTTCTCGATAATGGCCGTGGCAGTGTGTTGCAGGGCGTTGGCTTCGTCCAGGAGCATTTCGATCTTGGAGGCCTTTTCTTTCAGCTCTGCATCGTCATACTGCGTGTCGGGCAGAGGAGGGGGCACGTCGCCATAGGCCAGGTCCATGTCGATGTCGGGCGTCGACTTGGAGCGGGATACCTTTTCGAGCGATCGGCGGTGGGGCTGTTCGGAATGGCGTCTTGCGATTTCCTTGTTGTGTGCCTCGCGGCCAGCGCTGTTGAGGTCGTCCTCAAAGCGATGGCGGCTGGTGCGGGGGCCGTCAGTGTGGCCGCGCTCCATGGGCGGACGGCCAGATTTTGACGCCTTTGAGCGGTGCGACACGTGGGAGCGGGCATCGTCCTCGATGCGCAGCGTCTTTACGCTCCGGGTGAGCTCCTTCTCTTTGGCGGCGGCATCGCGCTCGGCCTTGATTTCAGCCTTGCGCTCGCGGTAGGCAGCCTTTGCTTCCTTGAAGACGCTGAAAAGATGCTTGCTCTGCGCGAGGGGCGGTGGTTAGTAAGGGCGGCATGGATAGAGCCAATGGCGGGCTATGTACTGTGTGTACTTACATTGCTCACCACTTTGCCGCTCTTGTTGATGACTGTGATGGTTTCGCCGAGTCCAACAGCCATTGTGACGTACTAGGGGCAGCGTGTTCCTGCAGCATGCACAGCGGGCAGACGAGGGGTTTTTGTGCGACGGGGAGAGTGTTGCGGTGAGCGTGGTACTTGTGGTGGTTTGGTTTACCGGTGGGTTGAGGCGGTCAAGAGGGATCAATGCTCGCGGCAACGGCAGCTGGCGCAACTCCACAAGGTTCCACCTGGATCGTCGAGCTGATGCGACGCGGCGTGGCTCTTAAGGGATTTTGGAAACACGTCTATAGCGGCGGTACTATCGGAGTGAGGCGATTATGCGCGCGCCCAGCCCAACAGCAGTGCAGCCATGATGACAGTGGCCCTGCGGGGAGGGGGGGAGGGAGGGGGGGACCGAGGCGGGTGCGAGTGTGAGTCCAAGCCTGAGCCTGCCTGACGCCTCGCGCTGTCCCTGGTCGCGGCGTGTCGTGTGGTTGTTTCGGGCGGATACAGGACAGGCATGGCGGATGAGCGTGTCGCCATGTCAGTGGGTGGTGAGGGGCGGCCGGAAGAGCGGGCGGCGAGACGCTGCATCGCCCATCCCACGCTGGCTGGGCGGCCATTGGCGCGGGGCCCGGCGTCTGCGATGCGGCGGCACACACGGTGAACGTGTCGCTGCTGCGAGTGGACGACTAGCTGCTGCAGGCGTGGCTTGCGTGCGCCTGCTGATGCCGCTGTCTTGATGCCCAAACGCGCTTTGTAGCGTTAGCAGCATCGATGCAGTTAGTTGTCCAGCTGGCAGATCGCCTGCCGGGTTGCGTGTGAGACGAGGCGGGGGATGCCAGCCCATGGGAGGCTGTGAGGGCTGCGAGGGCTGTGAGGGCCGTGACTGTATCGCACTAGCCGCGCCAGCCGTGGCGCGGTGCTGTGGCTGGTGCCTCGTGCTGTGGCGGTGCTCCGCCCGTAGAAGGGTCTAGACGGCCACACGCGACAATCCCCCACGGCCAACCGCTGTCGCCCTCGCCCTCACCACCTCGCCCGCCCTGCCTCGCCCTCCCTCACACGCCCTCGCCCCCCCCCCTCCCGGCCGTCTCGACGCTTCTCAGCATGCACAGCTGCGTCACCACCACCACCGCTGCCAGCCTGAGCCGTCGCATCCCCCTTTTCCGCGCGTTTCTTTTTGCCCTTTTTGCCCTTTTTTTTCTGCCGAGCGTCATCATCAGTGTGGCTGGCCGAGCCCACTCGCTGCTCGTTTCCGTCATTCCCACCGTCATGCCCACCGACTTTCCTTTGGGCTGCTTTTTTTCCCTCGCCTGCAGACTGCTGCAACCCTTCACCATTCCCATTCCGCTTCTCCGGGTCATCCACTCTCGGCCCCCCGGTATTGGCATCCATACACGCGCCCCGGTCCCGGTGAATGATTCAGGCTGCTAGTACCATAGCAATAGTACACCCACATGTACACCTACTGTATATCCATCGCTGTCGTGTCGCCCGCCCCGGCCCGCATCCCAGCCCCCTCTCCAGCGCTGCTGTCTGTCGGTTGGCCCAGCACACAGCGTCGCCGACGATCCTGTCTTCTTTGCTGCTGCTTGCAGGCGCCACGGCACACTTCCGCGTCTTATGCATGTTCCCGCAAACCCTCTTCCACGTTCTCGTACGGCATGCCATGCGCGTCCACGGCCATGGGCGGAGTCGTTCGGTGACTGCCATGGCTGCAATCGCTGTGCTGCCTCTGCGCCGTGAACACGTACCAGCCGCCAAACGGTCAGGTCGCGCGCCCGCACTGCACTGCGACACTGTGCTTCCAATGGCAGCAGACGCTCCTGACCGCATGTCGCCTGGCACTGTCAATCGTCTTCTCCCAGTCTTGTCCTCACGCGCGTGCAACGGCGCTGTCGAGCAAAGCAAAGCCGCAATAAAGGCGCGGCAGGCTACCTCTTGAACTGATCGTGAGACACCACTTCTGCCCCAGAGATGGCGCCATATCAGCGTCGCCGCTCGCCATGTCCGGGCGGTGAGGCCGAGTGCCAGTACGCGCAACAGTGCGCGCCCTCTCCTACCATTTCGTCGTCGTCGATAGACGATGATGCGTCCTCCAACACGACGCTCGACGAGGCGGACCAGGGCGACGGGCTGCTGTCTCCTTGCGCGCTCTCTCTGACTGACGACCATCGGCCTCGCCACGACGCAGACAGCCCCACTGCTGCCTTGTTCCCCTTGCATCTTCTCTCGGGCTGCAGCTCGACTGGCAGACGGGCCATGTGCACCTCGGCCTTCACGTTGACGGCGTCCCAGACAAAGCGGGCTCTGGGATGGAGAGGTATGTCCAGGCGCGTGACAGCGCTACATATAATGTAATCCGTCGTGGGCGGACAGGCAGCCCCGCAGCCGGTGTACCCCTAGACCCTGCACACGGCGCCTCCGTCATCGCCAACTCGCCAACTCGCCCGCCTTACACGCGACCATGCAGGAACAACACCACCGGTGCTCTCTGGACCCAGGCTGACCATGCCAGCAGCCGCCCCTCCGCACAATGATGCCACTGCGCCCACCCGCGCTGAGACCGGCCATGAGCTGTCCGATCGAGCCCCCGCCCTCGCGCATCGCATGAAACACGACAAGTCCATCCTCGCACTGGCCGTCTCTTCGCACTCCATCTTCGCCGGCACCCAGGGCGGCGAGATTCTGGTACGCCCATAGCAGAGGCTAGTTTTTTTTTGCAGCCAGCTGACGCCGTGCAGGTCTACAGCCTCGATACCTACGAGCTCCGGAGGGTGGTACATGCGCACAAGGGCAGTGTGCTTGGTCTGTGTCTGTCGCAGGACCACAGGTGGCTCTTCTCGAGCGCAGCAGATCCAATTGTCAATGTCAGTGGCTGCCCCCCGCAACGAGTTTGTACACGATACTAACCCGCCAGGTCTGGTGCACGTCGACGTTCAAACACCTCTATGCGCTGTGGTCTCCGTACGACATTGGCGACATTTTCTGCGTCGCATACTCGTCCCAGCACCAGACGGTATATCTGGGGGCCCAGAACACCAGCATACAAGTAGGAACAGCACGACACGACAATCTGCCGACGTTACTAACAATGCCAGTGGTATGACCTGAAAGAAAAAGACACTCGCCCCGCCCCGAGCCTCTCCTCACACCCCGCCGAGCGCAAGAACCGGTTCTTCGACTCCCTCGGGCCAGGCGGTGCCCAAACACCCAGACCCGGCGGTGCAGACACTAGGCCCCGAGATGCTGCAGGCGGGCAGGAACTGCAAATCGACAACCGTGACATTTGCCAGTTCGCCCACTATGGTTACGTGCATTGCATGCTGGTGGGAAGCGGCATACTACCCGAAGCCCCGTCAGAAGAAGTGCTAGTTTCGGGAGGAGGAGACGGCCGCATTCAGCTATGGAGAATAGACCCGGCACAGCGGGGGAGCATCTCAGGCATCTACACACTCGAGGACGGCCGCGAAGAGGGCGAATCGATTCTCTCGCTCGCCCGAGAAGGTTCCTTCCTGTACAGCGGACGCTTCGACGGCGAAGTCAATGTCTGGGACTTGGAGACCCGGCAGCTAGTGCGCAGTCTCAAGGCGGGCACCGGCGACGTGCACACATTGTCGCTGGGCTCTGGTGTCCTGTATGCCGGTGGTAAGACGGGTGTTATGCAGGTGAGTGTGTGTAGGGGGGGGGGGATGCTGGGGCGGCCAATCTGACCCAAGCAGAAATTCAACGAACACTACGAGACCATTACCACGTTCAAAGCCCACGATGGCCTGATGCTAGCCTCTGCGGTCACGCGCTGCGAAGACAAGTCCATCCTTGTGACGGGCGGCAACGACGACACCATTGTCATTTGGGAGGTCAAGGACTGCGCGGAGCCCGATGCCGCTACGAGAAGAAGCAACAATGGTGCGTAACGCTGGCACCCGACTATTCGCGCATCTAATGTAGCTTGCAGATCTCATGGTGGAGTCGTTGAGTCAATTCGTTTCGTTTCGGACCGTATCATCGCTGCCCAAGTATCGCGCAGACTGCCGCCGAGGTGCATCCTACCTGCGATCCGTCTTTCAGAATTTTGGTGCTGTAACCGAGATGATCAACACATCCGACTACAATCCAATAGTCTTTGCCAAGTTCCGGGGTAACCCGGCTACAGCCGCATCGCGCAAGAAGATTTTGTTTTACGGCCACTACGATGTCATTGCTGCAGAAAATGAGCATCGCAAGTGGAAGCATGACCCATTTACTCTCACGGGCGAAGGGGGCTATCTGTACGGCCGTGGCGCATCCGACAACAAGGGCCCTATTATGGCGGCCATTTACGCTGCACACGAGCTGGCCAACGAGCAGAGCCTAGACTCTGACATCATCTTTCTGATTGAGGGCGAAGAGGAAAGCGGATCTCGTGGCTTCGAGAAGGCTGTGCGCGCACGAAAAGACCTCATCGGTGACGTTGACTGGATTCTGCTGGCAAACAGCTACTGGCTTGATGACCATGTGCCGTGTCTGACGTATGGCTTGCGAGGCGTCATCCATGCCACTGTGCAGGTTGAGAGTAAGCATCCCGATTTGCACAGTGGTGTGGATGGTAGCGCGCTGCTCGATGAGCCGCTCAAGGACCTCGTCATGCTGCTTTCCAAGCTGACGGCTCGACACGGAAAGGTGCAGATTCCGGGTTTCTATGACCCTATCCTGCCTCTGACGGATGATGAAAAGGACCTGTACACGGAAATCACCGAGACGTTGCTGCGGAGTAATCCAGACCTGGGCGACGCAGACGAGCTGGCACAGTCACTGATGCGCCGATGGCGAGAAGCATCTCTTACCATACATCGCTTTCAGACGTCGGGGCCAGAAAACTCGACGATTATCCCGCGACTTGCAAAGGCTGCCCTGTCGATCCGTCTGGTGCCGAACCAGGAAGCCGGAAATGTAGCCGAGGCGCTCAAGTCGTTTCTGCAAGAACAATTCGAGGACCTCGACTCGAAGAACGAACTCAAAGTGACGATTGACCACCAGGCCGAGCCATGGCTGGGCGATTTCAACAACGAGATCTTCCAGACGCTCGAACGCGCCATCATGTCCGTCTGGGGGCCGAGACTGGGTCAGCGAAGAGAGAGCATGCCAGCAGCCAAAGCCTCGGACTACTTTTCTGCGCACTCTAGAAACAGCTCAGAAGCTGTGACCAAGAAGCCCACTGTTCCCGCGACATCAAACACTCTTGCCAATTCTGCTGACCCTTCACTTTCTGGCGCAGGCCCTAGTTCCGGCACTTCAACGCCTGATACAGCAGAGACGGGCATCCCACGCAAGCCCCTTTACATTCGCGAAGGTGGATCTATCCCTACTATTCGGTTCCTTGAAAAGGAATTCAATGCACCTGCCGCCCATCTTCCGTGTGGCCAAGCAAGCGACAGCGCGCATTTGAACAATGAGCGTCTGAGGCTCGTCAACCTGTACAACAGCAAGAAGATTTTCAAAGAGGTGTTTCGCGAGTTGCCGAGGAAGTCGTCATGAGCATGGTGACGGGTATTGCGTTAGTTACTGGATTGCTGGATTGCTGGATTGGAGTTGCTGGGATTGCAGTTTGATGGCAAGGACTATATCAACATGGTTTTACATTTACAGCTATAACACTCTACTACCACCGTCTTAGTTATGCCTAGTATCATGCGTTCTCTTCTATAGTTTTAAATTACTTAAGTACTCCCTTTTTTTTTCCAATGATCTTGCTGTTTACAATTCCCACTTGAATGCACATGTGTATAGAATCCATAGTATCCATCTTCCAATCATCATCACCACCACCACCACTCTTCCTTGACTCTATTCCATTCCATTCCCTTCCCTTGATTTCCTCACTCCCTTTCTTTCTTGACATGTACGTACTGGATGCGCATGCATGTGAAGCATGTATACCGGTATACGAAGGGCCACGCCAGCAAATTCGACCCCGCACTAACTACTCTACACACGTACTTACTTTTGTTGGGTCAGGGCCACCAACACCTCGGTTGGTTTACTAAGCGGGAAACTTTATTCACCTTTGTTTCTCTTCTTCTTCTTCTTCTTCTTCTTCTTCTTCTTCTTCTTCTTTCTTGCCCCTTCTTCTGCTGCGAGGAATCAATTCTGTTAGGGGATTGTTTTGCTTGGTTGCGACTAACTGACTCGCTTTGTCACGTATCTGATTGTGTGGTGTTGTGGAGGGAAGAAGAAGAAGAAGAAGAAGAAGGCAAGTTGAAGTCAAGAAAAAAAGACGGAGTAGGGAGTAAGAGTAGGAATAACAAGAATCAAAAGAGAAGAGACGAGAACAAAGACCAGAGTAAGAGAGGATCAGCAAACGGAAAAATAGGACGGAGATATACGGAGGTGCCTCACAAAAGTTTTGTCCCACGCTAATCTCGGCGCTTCGGCATAACTCTTCTTGGCGCAACTCCCACCTTTGAGCTGAGTAGCTGTACGATTTGTCTGTATCTATCGTTACAATGTCTCCTAATACTGATCCTTACACCCGCACCTTAATTGTGGCGTTAAAGTCACCTTCTGTTGGCAAGTCTACATCACAGATCTCTGACTTACTGGTGTTCATCCTCGTACGGTCAATCGTATCTATAGTAG
>NW_007359981.1:60222-144152 GCF_000359705.1 Exserohilum turcica Et28A | reverse complement strand
AATTGCTGGAGAGATCTCCCACAAGCTAAGATCCAAGATTGGATTGAGCGTATTCTTATACATATTCCAAAGATAATTGAGCTACAAGGTGGTAATGAGTATATAGAGGGGAGAGATAGGCGTTGTGTAGGAGAGCGGCCAGATTTCGGCTAAATTATTCTTGGCAGGACAAAACTTTTGTGAGGCACCTCCGTACCCATTGCTGGTTTTACCCACACCCACCGACATTCACCCTCTCCCTCACATCATCATCCACATCATCGTCATCATCATCACCCAACTTATCCTCCTCCTCCTCCTTCTTGCTTTTCCCCCTTTATTTCACAAGAAAAAAAAATCTAACTTTAACATCGCTGCTTTCCACACGAGTACATACTTGACGTGGCTTGTGACGGCAGTCGGCATCAGATTGGGCCTGGCCTGACTTGTCTTGTCTTGTCTTGTCGGCCGCGGATCTGCGCTCCTTTCTCGCATCCTTTTTTTTTGCGTACTCGTACTCGGAGTTTGAGCAACTCGCGCGTGTCCGAATCCTCAAACTGGCAGGTTTTTTTGGGGAGAGGGAGGCAAAGTGAAGGAAATAAAGAAAATAATTGAGGAAGAGAGAGAGGGAGAGATTGGAACAGGAACAGGAAAAGAGACGAAGGGTTTGCATAAAAGGATATATTGTTTGAAGAGGGAAGAGACAGGAAAGGACATATCAAGAGGACGAAACGAGTGGGGAGTTTGACTCATCTCACCGGTTTTTTTTGGGGGGGGGGATTTAATAACGGCTTCGAGGGTTAAAGTCGAGCTTGTTACTACTGCTTTTGTGGAACGCGTTCAGGAGTCCTGAGGTATCGCATCCTTCCTACCTCTATCCCGGCCTGTCTGTTTTCTTCCAGCCCTCCAGCCCTACCTCCCGTTCATCTGCCGTCCATCTCTACCTCACCACCTCTCTACTTCTATCCCGCCCGCCCCTTTTCTACCTCCCACCCAACCACCCTCACCACAACAATGGGCGTCTTCTACGAAACCATACCGGAATCCCTCATCCCATGGATCCAAGCCCAACACATGTTCTGCGTGGCCACGGCCCCCCTCTCAAGCGACGGCCACATCAACGTTTCGCCCAAGGGAGGCCAGAACTTTGGCGTCATTGACTAGCGCACGTTTTGGTACATGGATCTGACGGGCAGCGGGGCGGAAACATATGCGCATTTGAATGAGGAGGAGAACGGAAGGATTTGCGTCATGGTAAGTACTGTTCCACTTAGCCCAGTGCATCTATTCAAGTGCACAAGTCGTCGACACGTCAAGAGAAGCTAATGAGTGAGTAGTTCATGGCGTTTACCGGACCCCCCAGGATCGTCCGCCTCTGGGGTACAGGACGCGCACTGGAAAACGGGACTTCAGAATATACGTCCTTTGTGTCGGCGCACAAAGTCGAGACGCAGTTCCACACGCGCAGCATCATTGTCGTGGATATCCACCAGTGCGGCACGTCGTGCGGCTTCTCGGTCCCGTTCTACGACTTTGTCTCGCACCGAGACGTGCTGGACAAGCACTTTGCCAACAAGGAGAAGAAGTATCTGGCGGGCGACGAGGGCGAGAGCATGGAGCGGTACTGGGCGTGGAAGAGCCAGCGCAGCATCGATGGGCTGCCGGCCATGAAGCGCGGCGTCGAGTTTGCTGAGAAAAATGCCATCGCGCCGCTGAAGAAGATGGTCGGGCCGTATGCGCCTGAGAGGAGGGAGGCGAGGCCCGCGAGGCGCGAAACAGAGCCGTTGTATCTGATGCTGGTGCTGCTGCTCGGGATTGTCATGGGCGGGGCTATGGCGCTGAGTGTGGTGTCGCCTGAGAGGGTGCGCGCGCTGCAGGAGAAGGGGAGGGTGGTGGTGTGAGATTGTCTCTGACCCTATCACAGGACGTGGCCTGGGTTGTTAAGTCTCCATGTTGCTGGATTGTTGCGGGGGTTTCCCGTCTTGCTGGGATAGTTAGTCCATCTCTGTGGTGTAAGTAAGTGGTTGTAGGTAATGGGTTCGTTTTCTTGGACGAATATGCCACCGCTGCAGCGTGTCTTTCGAGAAGAGTGCAGTGAGACAGTCGCACCAGCAGGCTGGATGGGAGAGAGCAGTGGCAGGCAGTCGGAGAGGGAGGGGCGTTCCTCATGGCGGTCACGTGCTCCGCCTAGCAGAGAGCGACTGACATTTTTAGACGGCCCGCTGCGTTGGTGGCGGCGCTCAAGACAAGCTTATCCAACGCCCCCAACACAAGCTGCATCCATCGCTCATCCCATCCACGGCTCAGCCCATCCAAAACCCACCGCATCCGCATCCAGGATGGAACGCCTATCCCAAGGGAACCCTCCAACGTCGTGCCGCATTGATAGCCATGGCCGCGTCGGGCAATACGCCGTGGTGCAGGCGCCCCGTACGTTTGCGCGTGACGGGCGTGTGTCGACGTCGAAAACTAAGCAACGCTACTTGCAGTGGGCGGGGCGGGGCTGGAGATATGGTGTGTTGCCGTCACCGTACCCGCAGCGCCTAATACTACCCTGCCCTCGCTTTGGGATACGACTAGCTGGTTACCTCTGTCTCGGGAAGCGGGCGATGGGATCCAGTTACTCGCGCCTCGGCCGGCTCATTGGGCGGTGCTGCGAATAGGCGCGCTGGTGGTCGCACGCTGGTGGCGCGTCGTGCATTACCAGCGACGCGATTCGATTGCCATCGTCGTGGCAGGACGCTTTCCATGGCCATCAATCGACGCACTCGGCTCCGTCGCAGCTGGATATATACCCTCGACCGTTGGGCCCGTTGGTTGTGTCTGCATTCACAGCAACTATGGCGGCTGCTTCTCCACCGCCGGGCGATAAGGAAATTGCCTGGCCAACTGACGTCTGGACGGCCTCCAGGGCCTCAATCAAAACTTAATCTAAGCGGCCTGGCCATGGCCACCTTCTTCCAATCCCCAGCGTTTGCTCTATCACGGCCAACGCTCATGACGCCGCCCATGTGCCCGCTGCTGGCCATGGGTAAGCGCGAGATTCTCGAAACCGCCCTCCCGCACCATTCGGTGCATTGCCAAGACATGGCCTAGTCTGCAGTAAGCTGCAAGCTGCAACCCCATTGTATCAGCGGCGCGGGCTTCTGCTTGTGCTTCCACTTCTGGGTGGGTGCTGACACACTCTCCCGTTCCTTGTTCACGCCATCGCCATCAGCACCGCGGCTCGCCCATCTCGCGCATGCCGACTTTCCCAGTGCCCAGGTCTTGGGGGGACCCAGAGAATATTCCAAAATGCGGCGCCCGACGAACAACAGTGGAGTCCATGGCCCCCCCCTGCGATAGCCAGGCGAATTATAGCGCGGATGGTGTGCTTGGCCAGCTCGGCGGTACTGGCTAAGACCCCAAGCCTCCCGCCATTTTGTCTTGTCCACCGGCCAGAGCGATGGCGAGCGGCCCCGCTCGACGGTTGCTTTCTCGCCCTGTCTTATCCCAGGCGTGCAAGGCTGGCTCCAGCTGGGGGCAGAGATATGGCCCGCTGCCGACGCTGGTTGGACACGGCCCGGCGACGCCCCTCCGCAAGCAGCATGGCGGCTGATATCGCAGCATGGCCCGTCCAGCCATCTGGAGAGGCGTAGTAGCGGCGCTGGGCATTTCTTGGAGGACGTGGTAGCGGGGTAGCCGTCGCCTCAGTTAGGCAGGAGACAAGTCGAAGACATCCAACACTGGGCGCCACCGCACACTGTTATCTTGGACGGGGCAAGCCTTCTTGAGCTACTGCTTGCCAGTGGTGGTTAGCAACTTGGCGAGGCTTGAGCAGACCGAACTGCCTCGGCGATGCGGTGCAAAAACAGCTTCGTCGGCCAGCCATCACGCAAGCGCCAATTTCCCTCTTGGGAGTCCCATCCGTCGAGGCAAATGGCCTTGGGCTCGTGCAACCTCAGGCGGGCATTCCTGAGCTCGACATTGCGCCGCCCATCCCTGCTGCAGCGTGCCCGCCTTCCTGATTGAGCTGCCTCCCTCATGGAGCACGCCGCTGCGCCTATGGTTTGCGTGCTCTGTTAAATACACACGGCCTCGGTCGTGCTCGTCGATTTTTTTTCTCTCCCCAGGGACGTCGACCTCTTTCCTCGCAGCCTCTCCAGAAACCCTCTGTCCGTGGCTTGCTCTTCCGCCTTGTTTTACACTGCCCCGTCAACATGGCTGTTGGTGACGCCGGTGAAGTCGTGCGTACACCCCCTCTAGCAAATCAATTCCATTATACTAACATTCCCCCCAGCAAGCTGTAGGCTTGGACCCTGCCATGGTGGACGCTTCAGGCGACCCCACGCGCGCCCACCCCGAACTTCACACTGCTGGTGCGCCCGCCTACCTTCACTCCGAGGGCAAGGCCACGCTCCAGGAGGCCTACCTCTCAGAGGCAGATGACTTCCCCACCGACGAGGAGCTCGCTACTCTGCCCCGTGTCCCTGCCAAGATCCCGTGGAAAATCTACACTGTAAGACATTGCCCGCGCCCACTGCCCGTGGACAGCCATGCTAACCAACGCTAGATTGCCTTTGTCGAATTGGTCGAGCGTATGAGTTACTATGGCACTATCGCTGTCTACTCCAACTTCATTGCTAAGCCGCTCACCACTCCCACTGGCGCTGCTCTCCACCCCAGCGATGCTGAGGCCCAGCCCGGTGCCCTGAACATGGGCAAGCAGGTTGCCTTCAGTCTGACTACCTTCAACGCCTTCTGGGTCTACGTCTGCCCGCTGTTTGGTGCCTGGATTGCCGACACGTACCTGGGTCGCTTCAAGACGATTCTCTACTCGGTCCTTGTTGCTGAAATCGGTCACCTTATCCTCGTCGCCTCGGCTGCTCCCTCGGTCATCAAGCACTCCAACACTTCGCTCGGTGTCTTCATTCTCGGTCTCATCATCATGGGTCTGGGAACTGGAACATTCAAGCCCAACATTGCGCCCCTCATTGCCGAGCAGGTTCCTCAGGAGAAGATGCGTGTCGAGACCCGCGGCACCAAGCGCGTCATTGTCGACCCGGCCGTCACCACCACCCGCATTTACAACTGGTTCTACTTCTTCATCAACATTGGTGCCCTCGTCGGCCAGATCAGCATGGTTTACGCTGAAAGATACGTGGGCTTTTGGCTCGCGTACCTGATTCCCACCGTCATGTTCGTCATTGCGCTGCCCGTGCTCATCTTCTGCAAGAAGTTCTACATTCTCCGCCCCCCGAGCGGCAACGTCATGGGCCCTGCGTTCAAGCTCCTGTTCAAGGCTCTTGGGAACGGCATGAGCGTCAACCCCGTCAAGACGTGGAAGAACTGGAACTCGGGCACCATGTGGGACTCTGTCAAGCCGTCCACCCTGGGTGCCAACAAGCCCAGCTGGTACAACTTTGACGACGCCTGGGTCAGCGAGGTTGCCCGTGGTTTCGGCGCTTGCTCCGTCTTCTTCTGGGTGCCCATCTTCTGGCTGGCCTACCGTCAGATGGACTCCAACCTGACTCAGATGTGCGCCACCATGAAGCTCGGTGGTGTCCCCAACGACATTCTGTCCAACCTTGACCCCATTGCTATTATCATCATTGTAAGTTTCTCGCCTTCTAACACGTCAATTCTTGCTAACCGTCTCAGGTGCCCATCATGGACAGTGTCTTCTACCCCTTCCTCCGCAAGCGCGGCATCCGCTTCACCCCCATCAAGAAGATCACCGCTGGTTTCATCCTCGGTGCCTTTGCCATGGTCTGGGCCGCCGTCCTCCAGCACTACATCTACAAGACCTCTGGCTACTACGAGACCCACGACCCCGACTACAAGACGGACATTTCCGTCTGGGCCGTTACCGGAGTCTACGTCCTGATTGCCATTTCTGAGATCTTCGCCTCGGTCACCACCCTCGAGTACGCCTTCACCAAGGCGCCCAAGAACATGCGTTCGCTCGTCCAATCCGTTCAGCTCTTCACCACGGCCTTTTCCGCTGCCCTCGCCCAGGCCTTCACCCCGCTCACCGCCGACCCCCACATCACGTGGAACTACGGCAGTGTCGCCATCATCTCCTTCGCCACCGGTATCATGTTCCACTTTGTATACCGCAGCATGGACAAGCAGGAAGACGCCCTCAACTTGCTTCCTACCGGTCACATTGGCACCGAGGAGCAAGCCGCCGATCTCGAGCACCGCCAGAGCATCAACGAGGAGCGTCGTGCTGCTGCTACTACTACTACTACTGCGCATGCTGAGAAGATGTAAAGTTGTGTGATTGTGTTTGCATTGCATATACTTTGTGTTGTCGCGAAATGACGATATATACCCCACCCCTTTTGTCATTGTTGTTGTCAT
Source organism: Exserohilum turcica Et28A (assembly GCF_000359705.1). Lineage (NCBI taxonomy): Eukaryota > Fungi > Ascomycota > Dothideomycetes > Pleosporales > Pleosporaceae > Exserohilum > Exserohilum turcicum. Next base: position 137,828 of record NW_007359981.1, on the reverse strand, counting down.
GGTCATGTGTGGATGAATTGTGTTGGAAGTGGATAATTAATGACGAATGATTTTGAATATCAAAAAAAAATTTCCACATCTGTCTAAACTTGACTTGTGTGTGTGTGTGTGTGTGTGTGTTTCATCCCATGGTTTTGATGTGCAAATGTTTGTGCTGATTGTTGCGGTGTTGTGGGTGAGCATGTCGTTCGTGCTATGTATCTTGATTTGGTCCATGGGCTGCTGGTACTTGTACATGACGCAGGTAGATGTGTGCTGGATGACTTGTATTGCTATTCTATTCTATTCGAGTCCTAGCTTGTTGATCTATCTATCTATCTATCTATCTGTCTGTTTACCTGTCTGTTTACCTGTCTGTCTGTCTGTTTACCTGTCTATTAATCGTAATCGATATATACACAAATAACCCATTGTCCTTTCTTCTTCTTCTTACATCTTATCTTTCTTCCTCCCTTTTGTTTCGGTTTGGAGTTTTCTAGAATGGTTCACATACGTACATATCTACATATGCTCTTTTGTATGCATGTATGTATGTATATATGTATACATGTATGTATGCGTGTAATTCACGTGCGTGCGGTATATACATACATCTAAGTAGTGGAACAAAAAAAAAACACACACACACACACACACACACACACACAAACAACATTTATTCCAACTAGTTACAGTAAATAACGTAATTTCTTCTTATACTTGCCACACACATTCCCGACTTAAATACACATGCGTCAATCCCCCCTTAATTACTAGCCGTGCATTGTATCTACCTACCTCGTGGCCATGACCTCCTCCAACCACGGATACACAGTCGCATTCGCCTCAGGGTACCCCATATGCGGACGACCAGTTACAAAGCGCATTTCCTTGGGCCGCCCGTATTCCGCTAGTAACATGCTATCTTCGACGGGCATGCAGCCGTCCAGCACGCCGTTGATCAGCAAGAGCCTGCAACTCTGCAGGCCCATGGCGACGACAGGCACGCCGGGCTGTGTGGAAGAAATGAGACTGAAGTCGTCCTGGCATTTTTCCTGCAGCTCGGAAAAGGAGGCGTAGCCGTATTTCTGCGTGTAGGCGACTTCGAGACCGAAGGGGTACTCGTGCTTGGCGAGCTGCGAGAGCCACTCGCGCCCAATGTAGTGGTGTGTTCCCGCGCCGTGGCCTACGCTGCCGAGGAGCTGCGTGGCGTGTGTGTGCGCGGCGCGGATGGCATAGTAGCCGCCTGCGCTGAGGCCCCATGCAATCACCTTGGCGGCGTCGAGAGAAGGCGTGTCGGCGATCCACGCGAGGATGCTGCTGAAGAGGCGGTCCGGAGAGAGTGCATCGCGCTTGTTGGCTGGACAATCGACCGTCGTGCCGGGGATGTCGCAGATGACGGTTGCCCAGCCGCGGTTGACGTGTTCCTGGGTGCGCTCCGTGTTGTCTGGGCGGTGGCCGTCGAGGCCTGTCATGAGGAGAATGGTGGGGAACGGGCCTGGGCCAGCGGGTTTCCGCATGTACAGCGGGATTTTGTCGCCGTCGCCGTTGGACGCGTGCGTGTGGGGAACTATGACTTCCTCGATGGGCTGCTCCCAGAGCTGCGCACCCTGGAGATAGACCTTCTTTTGCTCCTCAAAGGCTTTCTTCTTGAGATCCGTGCTAATGTAGGGAAAGCGGGCGAGTCGGTAGACGGCATTGGCGTTGAGATATAGCTTCTTTGCGGCTTCCTTGTCCTTGCTCTCCATGTCCTCTGCCTCTTTGGCGAGCCGCTGGGCGGTTGGTAGAAAGGCATTCGTGTATGCGTCGTCATATGGATCGTTGATGTTGTTGTCGATGAGGTGCTGGAAAATGGATTCAAAGTCTTGGAATTTGCCGTCGTGAAACGGATAGACGCCTTTGGTGCAGGGAAATTTCCAGCGTTGCTCCCATAGTTTCTGTATACTGCCGCGGTGGCCGTACTCTTTGGTGAAGAGGTCACCGAGAATCCAGTTTCCGTCTGGCATAATGTGTATTGTGTGATAGGCTGAAAAGCAGAATGACGCAGTAGTACCACAAAGTTGCGTGTAGTCATGACCGTTGTATATACTACCGTTTTCGGAATTAGTGGGGCCGAGTTGGATCAACACGGTCCGGACGGGCCCCCAAACGGGTTCGCAGATGCCCTGCAGAAAGTCTTGGACGTTACAAGTCACTATAGTCTAGTGTGGGGTGGAAGGTCCCTGGCATTCTAGACCGTCCCAGTCTATTGAATATCTTCATCCCCCTCTTCAGCCTTGCGCTGCACATACTCCCTCAACACCTGTACAAGCTTTGCTCTACCGTCCTTCCTCTCGAATACTTGTGCATGGTCCGCTGTAGGCCACCACAACGTCTCTATGCCGTGTCCCTTCCAGTCAAAGTCTTTCCAGCTGCGATCCTCCCCTTTGAGGTCTGCATTGTGCAGGTACTTCGCTACTGTCTCACTGTCGACAATGAGATCACGGCCGCTGAGGCTTACAGTCACGTCGCGGCCCCGCAAGTCCTCTTTCCAGAGAATGTTCTGCGCCCAGAAGAAGTGGCGCGCTAGTGTATATGCAACCATCATGTCGGTTGACGCAAAGTAGTATAGCTGATGCTCATTGGCTGTGCGGGGCTGACGTGCTGTGAAGTTGTATGCGACGTCCGGGAGGTGCAGAAGGAATGTGACTGGGTCAATGAGGACCATGGGGCCAATCTTTGCGGCCGTGGCCGGGTTCTGGATAAGGTGAGTGGATATCACGGACCCATACGAGTGGCTGGCCAGAACGACTTTGTCGAAGCCATGGCGCTCGAGGATCATGTTGATCTGGCGGCACATTTCGTCTCTGCTGGGCATGGGTTCGGCGATGCGGAAGCTAACGGGCATAATCTCGATTGCAATGACGCCCACTTGACCGTCGTGCGGGGCCAGAGGATCGTGCTTGTTGATCTCCTTGAGGAACTCGACATATGGGTGCAGCCCGATGCCAATCCCATGTATGAAGAGCACGGGCAGGCGCGTCGACGATGTATGGGGCCTGTACCAGTAGCTCAGGCTTGAGGCGACTGAGAGGTTGCGTGTAGTCAGGCTGGCGAGGCGCGGCGGAAATATGGCCAGCGCGGAGCGCATGTGGGTGCGAAAGAGCATGAAGCCGGCGCAGCGCAGGCGAATGGCGGTGATGCTATCTACCAGCATTACAATCTGACACGGTCAGCATTGCATCCATGTACCAGGCAGCACACATACCATATACCACAAAAAGGGCCGGTGCGCCATGTTGACCTGGTCAATGGTCGGGCGCAGGCTCTTTGCACTCCCCATGCCGGGCATCAACTTCCTCCCCAGCATCGTCTCTATCCCGTCGGCATATTCGTTCAGCTCGTCGTCCTCTGCCTGGCTCTGTTCGGGATGTGCCAGTCTCCTCTTCATACGCTCATCATCGCTTTCGCTGCCGCGATTCAACAACGCCCACGCGAAGAAGTCGCGCACATTCTCGCGCCGCACCTCGCCAGGCCGCGCGCCCAGGAACCATCTGCTGACATAGTACTCGGGGTGGGGGATCTTGTCCCAGCACCGCCAGAACAGCTCTTTTCTCTCCTCGTGGGGGAGGGGCGGGGGATGTTGCGCCGAGGCCTGCAGCGAGCGCTTGCGGGGCACGTAGACCAGCAGCCAAAAGGCCGTCTCGACGGAGCTCCACACGAGCAGAAAGCGGCGGAAGGCGTTGTGAGGGGGCTCGGCGATGCTGAAAGACACCCAGAAGATGCTAAAGGGCGTAATGGCGCGCAGGCCCAAGATGCACGTCTGGATGAACAGGTACTTTGGGATCGTGTGGTCGATCATGATGGCAGCAGGCGTGTGGTTCTGGTGTCTGCTCGCAAATCATCCGCGGTCCCGCGCGAAGACGACGTCGAGGCGTGAAGTGTCGCCTACATGGTGGCTGTTGCAGTAAGGAACCGACGGGGGCTGCGCCGCCGAAAACCCCGATGACGCAGCTGCCGCGACGACTCTTGTTAGTCAGCATCACTTGGCTACTTGACCACTTCACCCACTTCACCCACTTCACCCATCACAGTCCCTGCAGCCAGCACTTCATCGTCCAGAGCACCAAACCATGTATTCCAATTAGACTAAGCCAACGCCCTCAGTGTACGCCACCTCGCCCGTCTACCCTCTGCAAGGCCGCATAGCTCCTCCCCGCTACACCTAGCCCACCAACCCCGATGCAACGCTAAGCCCCCTGCTCCGAAGAGTCCTCGGATTCACCGTGTGACCCATCGCCACCACGTGAACCACGACCAGCCGCGCCATTACTCAGTCCTCCCCTGTTGCTGCCGTTGGTAGTGTGTCCTCCACGCGTGGTGGCGGTGGAGCCCCGACCGCCCGACTGCTTCGCAGGCACAGCTGGAACAGACGGAAGAGAAGGACGACCGCCTCGACTACGCGTGGGCGGCTTTGGTTGTGCCTTTTTAACAGCTCGCGCCTCTGCATCCTTCTCGCGCCTCAGGTTTGCCTTTGCTTGAGCAATGCAAAGGCAGTGTGCCGTGATGTGCTCCTCACCAGGCTCCAGTTCGCACTCGTTCTCCTCGCACTCGTCGCAGTGAAGGTCTTTTGCTGTACAGGCTGCCTTCATATGTCCCGCCTTGCCGCATCTCCAACAGTACTCTGCGACGCCTCCGATGGGCGTAAAGTTGGCGACGCTGTACTCCTCGAGATCTTCAGCTACTTCTACCATGGGCTTTGCGTGGCGTGTGCATGCATGCCCGTGGAGCGCTATCTGAAAGGCGGCGATCAGAGTGCGACCCGCGTCGTTAGCCGCAGTGTGGGGATCACTATGCTCGAACCACAGATGACCGACGAGTTGCCGCAATCCGATTTGCTCGTTGTGCTTACCAATCCAGAACATCTTGTCGCGCGCAAGTACCTGTGTGTCGATGTACCGGATCACCGTGCCAATCGGATCCATGTCGAACGCTATCGCTTTGTGCTTGAGGTTGTTCTTGTCGTGGCCGACATCGTGGCCCAGGACCACGATGGGATGGTTTCCTGTCAAACCGGGAACGTCCTTGATGGGCTGCACAAACAAATCGTGCATGATCTGGCGTGCTTCCGCGAAGGTGACAAAGCGCCCTTGGCCAAACCGATTGCCGTCTACTCCACGCGAGTGTGGGTTTCCGTTTGGGAGGTGTGATGTCTCGATCAAGCGCAACAGGTAGAACTTGACCTGCTGCATCAGACGCTCACCACGGGGACCCAAGTCGCCCTTTTCCCTAAGCCGTAATATGTCTTGCTGTCTAAATGTTGCGATGCCAACCTCCGTCGTCTCATCCGTGTTGTTCGACCAATGCTCACAATCCAAGCACACCAAAATAATGTGCCTCGCTGCCTCCTCCGCAAAATCAGGAATATCGGGGATGCGGTTACCTCCAATGCAATGGTGAAAGACGTCAAGGTCTGTTGCTTTCTTGAAGCAACCTTCGAGGGCGATGATGATACGGTCCCGTTTATCCTGGACAGGAGCTGGAGCGGGCGCTGGAGCGGGCGCCGGTGCTGGTGCTGGTGCTGCAGCTGGAGTGGGAGCTGGTACTGCAACTGGAGTGGGGGCAGGAGTACGAGTACGAGCTCGAGCTGGCGTACGAGCTGGCGTACGAGCTGGCGTACGAGCTGGCGTACGATCTGGGGCTGGAGCTGGAATTGCCAGCAGAAAAGGCATGTATTCAAGATTATCAGACATATTGCATAATATAAAATCTGCGGCAGGTTTAGATTCGTCTCGAAAACAGCCGACAAAAGGAGAGCAGGATATGATGCGCCGGTATACTGACCGAGTAGATCTCTCTATGCAAAATCTGTTGCGAATGTTAGATTCGTCCAAGAAAGAGAGTTGCATATCATCCCGTCGTTATACTGACCTGGACCTAGCTTGCAAATTGGGTTGGAGAAAAGGCAACTGGAACTGAGAAGCTTTTTCAAAGGTCAGCGTAAGAATATGAGCAAATAACGTTGGCAGGTTCTAGAAAAAAGTGAAGACCAAATCGGTTAAGCAAACGCAAGCCCGCAGCGCAGGGTGATGGTGAAGGTGAAAGCTCAAGCGTCTGCGGATGTCCAGGAGCGGAAGCAATCAGCTGGGGCTACCAACAGGTGATTCGGACAGAAAAGAGGTATAAGACTTACGGGTTTGGAGTGACACAGTATTGGCCTCCAGGGTCTCTGCTCCTCTGCTCCATGAGCGGGCCTTCGTTCCTTTTATACTGCGCTCCCCTTGGCAATGAAGCGGCCTCAAGGCACCAGCTCCAAATCCTCTAGGACAATACCACGGTACTTGGCAATTTTTATTCGCAATTCCAACATAGCGGTAGGATTTCCAGAGTCGCAATTGCCAGGAACAACCCTACACAGAATGTTACGCGCGAGTTGGATGCCACAATATGATGGAAACGATGAGTAATAGTGCCTACGAACATGAAATTCAATCGGTGCTTTATCAAATACGCGAAGAACCAGCTGCTATTTCATAGACAGTCGGGCTTGCTTCCCTTGGAGAAGAGACCAGCAACCAACGCCCAACCCACGGGGAGTGACTACCATGAAAGCACCAATTGGCTCTTGGGTTTGCGTGTGGAAATCGACCAGACAATTCCGAATGCCCGCTCATATCCTACTCCGCTTGAAATCGCCATGAAGCACACCAGATGCACAAGTCTACGAGATGATCAAGACTGATTCGTGGGAGCAGTCGAATAAATGCCTTTTGGAGACATACATGTCAGAGGGAATCAATCACACGAGGCCATTAAAGACAAAATCCAGCCACGTTCAAGAATGTTGCAAACGTGGAGCTCTATGTACAATATAGGTAGAGGATACCAAGATATGACCCTAGCTGACTTTTCGGCCATGGGTGATAGGCTGCACCGACGCGAGGGAACCGAGTATCCCCCACAACACAAAATAATTCCAGGAGATGGATTTTTGAATCCAGCGCGAAAAGAACTTGCGGTGTAGGTTCACAGAGTGCCAGGAAGTTACGCTTTCTCGCCCACTGCGCTCGTTATGCGTGTGGCGATCACGTTCCATTCACTACGCGAACTTCCTGATGTCTCTGAGCATTCACAACGATCACACGATGCCCCTGATGGATACATATGCATTTTCTCCCGGCCTATTCATTGAGTACCATCGATTCATGCAACCGGAAATAGGTGGTTGAATTCAATCGCAGTCATCCGATAACTTCTTCGGCAAGATCACCAGCTTCCTCTATCCTTGGTGGGACCAGCAGCACAACATGGACCTGCTCCGCTCAATCAAATCATACGCTAGAGGCTTGAAAGAGAACTCGGAAAAGAAGAAGAACAAGTTCACACCAAAAAAGGGGGGTTCGGTGTTAAATCAAAATGGCCCCGTGTGGTTGGATGAGGACTCAAACGTTTTCCCCATGCCACCGCCTTCGGTACGTATGCAGGAAGTCGCCCAATTCTTCAACAGGATGAGTCATACAGACATCCTCGAATACTGTCTAGGGTTCGACAAGCCCAACGCACCAGCGCTCGCCGAGCACGTCTTACTCATTGCACTGGAATGCGATCACTTGCGTCAAGAGCCGTACTACCTGCTAGATATCGGCGCGCACACTGTCAAACGCAAAGATGCGCAGAGCTTGATTGAAGAACCCGGTGCACACAGCCTCAACATCCTTCGCAACATCTCATACCACCACATATGCGTCAAGGACAATGCACGTTATGTGAATCGGCTGGGCCGTGCCTCGCACTCCGAGTTCACCCGCTTCGGCCGTACTCGTTACGTTGAGGTGTCAGAAATCAAGGAGATACTGGAGGACTTGCTGCACCAGCCCATCGATGACATTTTGCCGGATATCAAGAACAGCCCTGCAGCCGCTGCATATCCAGCGCCTGGTCCCCGTCCCATTGTCATCCTCAACGCAGATGACTCGCAGCAGCAGCTACTAGCCCGTACTTTCCAGACGGAGCCTTTGGTCTGGGAGAACGTCGTAGCGACCATCAACACGCGCCAAATCGCCCGCGAGAAAGCCCTCGAGTGGCGCGGCCAAGATTCCTCGTTGCGCCAGCTACTCAACACTTTCGGCATCGAGTGCCCCTTTGGATGCAGTTCTTCCGATTCCCTTGCGTATGCGCTCATTGCGGCTGTGCAGATGGTGATGCGGCCCAAGATGCTACTTGCGAGAGAGACTATGCGGTCGGTTGTCAATGTCGTGATGCTGCACAGTCAGTGCCATGTTCCCGAGTGGGGCAACGAGCTCTACTGTACGTGCTGTGGATCAGAACAGCATCGACGTACACGGTGTGTGAAGCTGATGGTTGCAAGGGGGTGCTACAAGTGTAGGAAGGCAAGGAGGTTTGGCTTGGAGGTGGGCCATGTCGCTGACATGTGCCCCTGGGACTAGGCTGAGCCTTGGTCAGTGACAGTTGGTGGCTGAGGATATTCTGTTTTTCAAATACAAACGAATAGAATAGTCTATATGAACAAACTGCAATCATAATCATCATGTCTGCACATGTCCAGTATCAATTGTGTGTGGCCTTGGTGGGCTGAGACGCTGCATGTTCGGGATGAGGTCATGGCTACCGAGCCACGTGTGGCGGCTGAAACCGCCCGCCCTCCCCTTCCGCTCTGTCACACATGTCACCTACCCTCTACCATTTTTTTCACGCTCGCCACAACCCAGTAACCCCCGAACCCATTCAGAGACGGCTCGAATTCCCTTGGATGTTCCTATCGCGCTGGCTGTAGGTTAGCGGCTCCACACGTAGTCTTTCCCCGCATCCCACCTAGTCAGGCCATCTCCACGTGTTCGCGGCTTGAATCCTCCAAGTACCGCTCTGCTACACGCCCTTGACTCTCCCCAGCATTGATTCCACACCAATGTCAGGCAATTTGACTAACGGCGACAGCGGAGGCGCTACCGCTCCCTGCGATCGGTTGAGTAACTTGCCCGATGAACTGCTGCTCCACATCTTCGAGGCGGTTGGCCACAATGCCAGGCGCGACCTCTGCAACGTGTCGCGCGTCAACAAGAAATGCCACCGCCTGAGTGACGCCGTCCTGTACAAGAGCATTCTTTTCGAGACGCCCGAATTCCATCTTACCTTTAGCGAGTCGCTGAGCCGCCGCCCGCGTCGTGGCTCTGCCATTGTCGAAGTCAAGCTCGCCTATCCCTCCTCGGAGCTATCAGAGCTGGCTCTCGATGCGCCAGTCCATGGCTCGTATCTCGACCCCAAGCGCTCAGACAGCCTTTCGCGAACCCTGTCCATCATGTCAAATTTGGAAAAGTTGGATATTTCCGTACCAGACGTGCTGCTGCATGGCATCGGTACCCTGTTCAACGGCCCCTTCGATCTCACCTGCTTGAAGACGTGCTCGTTATTCTACCAATGCGCCAACGATGCATACTGGGACCTCCGCGAAAACATACACATTTTTGCGCACCCGACTCTTGAGTCTCTGACTATCCGACGAGCCAAGCTAGACGAGAAGGGCTTTGACCACATTGAGCGGCCCCACCAGACAGCCCTGAAGCAACTTCATCTGATCGAGTGCGATATCAACGATGATTCCCTTGGAGATCTCCTTGAACTGCCTGAGGCACTGGAAGAGTTTGTTATGACGCAGACCGAAGAGCCAGAGCCCGAGTTGGAGGAGAGTTCGGACAATGTTGGCGACTACATTCTGGCCGCACAATCGCAAGCCGAGTTTTTGAAGGGTATCACCATCGACCACCCAACACTTACTGGACGCAAGGTACTACGAATGAGAGATTTTGCCGCACTAAAGACCTTGCGCCTAAACTGGGACTACCAACTCTTTGGCAAATCGTCCAAGAAACCGCGTCTTCACTCAGTCGGACTGCCGCCACTCATGGAGACACTGGAGTTTTTCAACGAGCTAGGAAGCGATGCCGAAGTAACGGATCTCCTGCTGGCGACCATTGAGCAGAAAGATATTGTTGCTAGGAATTGGAAGAAGATGGTAGTAGTCGAGGGTGACGACGGAGTGTCGAGAGAGATCAAGGATGCGTGCAAGGGAGCGGGGCTCCAATTAGACATTATCGGGGCATTGGACGAAGAATCCGAGGATGAATCTGATGGAGACGAGGAATCAAATGGGGAAGATGGATCAGATGAGGATGATGAATCGGATGAGGACAGCGAATAGGCTGGATGAAGATTTCGGACCAAGACATGACGTGTCGCCAAAGATGCAAGGCTACGAAAAGCAAAACCTGATACCCCGGACGCGAACAAAAGCAACACGAGTAGAAAACTCCGAGGCAACAACGAGAATGACAGCTCGGCATACGCATACCTGGTAAATACCTTTGAAGCCACGTAACTCGATGATGACGAACGAGCGTAAGCGACAAACGTCGGCGGGGGACTTTTGTCACAGGCCAGGCCCCAACGAGTCTATGGGTCTTTACAAGGGAGACAAGTCTCACACTTGGATTGTTACAGGCGATACAACACGACAAATTCCCCACCGCCAAACACCTTGTCATCTCACATGCTCCACACAGCAGCTCGTCAGCACTCTCACACACCCCAATAACCAGCCTTTCAACCCATTCCTTTGCCACGCTCGTCCCTAGACTATTAGATCAGGCGACATAAAAATCGCCGTTTAGAACACAGATAGATGATCGCTAGTGCTTCCTCACACACACACATCCATCCATCCATCCCATCCATCCCATCCATTCATAGCAAAAACACACAGTATACAAATCACAAACAAACAATAAAGATACCCAGATACGGATACCTAGTCTCGCATCGTGCGTCTTTCAGCATCTGGACATACTCACATAATAACGATAATACATACTACCGCAGAACAAGTGTATACCGTCCCCTGACCACAATCACACCCTTGTTCTTCTTACCCATCCCCTTCCCCCTTCGTCCCACTCTTCTCACATGACTTCCTCCCACATCCTCCTTCTTCTTCTTCTTGTTCTTCTTGTGCGTCTTGCTCGACTCCGTCTTCGCTTTCCCGTCTTTCCACCCGGCTATGTACATCCACATGTGGCGTAGCAGACACAGCAGTACCATGGCGATGCTGTCGGCTTTGAGCTTCACGTGCGTTGAGGGTATGTAGGAGAATGTGGGGAGGGGGAGGGGGAGGGGGATGGTGAGGAAGGGTGAGGTGGTTGTGGTTGTTGTGATTGGTGGTGGTGGTTGTGCATCCATTTTTGGGGGTTTCTCTGGGATTGAATGGATTGGATGGATGGATGGAGTGCGGTGGGTCTTTTGCTGTGGAGAAGATGTGTCTATTGGAAAGATGGATCAAGGCATGCAAGATATGATATACCAAATCAATCGTGAATTTTACAGCGAGATGTACTTTTCCCACACTTGTGCGTTACTCGTTGCTGAGCTGGTCGCGATATATTTGGGCTGCTGGGTTCACATGTCTGAGACAAGTATACTGTGTCTGTCTGTGTGTACAATGAAGATTCCCTTTCAGTCACGCTGCGCGCGACGTCGAACACGTGGAATATACCAGCAACTACCCCTCCGCCCCCGTGATGATGCCTTTGCATTCATACTTCGACATGTCCTTGGCATGCCCTTTGTTCGATTCCAGGATCAGGTCTGCGCCAATCCTCCTCCTCCGATCCTGGCCTGATCTTCTTACAATTCTGTCTCACACCTCCTGTAATCCTTGTTCCAAACATACACTACCGCGTCGCACACGCCAACGGCACTGTCGGGTAGTTGAACTCTCCCGGGTGCAGAGTATGGATCCTGGTGCGCATCATGTCGATGGCATACTCGACGTCCGGGAGCCGGATGACGAAATCGCCGTGAATCAAGTCCGCACTAACGACCTCTAGTTGTATCCAAGCTGTCAGTCCCTTGCCTCTCTACACAAACAATCGATTGAAACCAACAACAAACGCACCATGGTCCAAAGCAAGACAGTTCCTCATGATGATATGCTCGAAAATGCGGTCAACGCCCTCAACTCGGTACCGCGAGCGCGTCATCTCAGCGAGACACAGCAGCCTGGACAGCAGCTCGGAGCCCCAGTTACGCGGATCCGGATCTGGCAGCAAGTTGACGGGGAACGGCGTCGCGGGCGACATGACGTCCCAGTACCTGATGATGCGGCAGTAGAGAGACATCACGTGATATCTGTTGCAGCGCGATAGCCGCGAAAAGAGAATGTAGGGCGGCTTCTCGTCGAGGTAGTAGCGACAGCAGGGTGAAGGTATTTCCCTGTCGAGGGGCGGTGACGCTTCTCGACGAGGTGTTGATACTTCTTGACGAGGGGGTGATGCTTCTCTATGGCGTGAATAGCCATCAAGTACCAAGGGGCCCATGAGGAAAGCTGGCTGGTCGTTGGTGACGGTGGGCGGGTTTGCTGGCGCTTCTTCACGGCGTCGTGAGTAGCCTTCAAGCACCAGCGGGCCCATCACACGGCCGGCGAAGGGAACTGGCTCGCCGCCATTGGCATCTATGAGATCCATGTTAGAAGTGCTCTTGAGGAAACACCAATTGGTCCCTGGTGTGAGGCTGGTTCCGTCGCGGTTCTGGCTGAGAGGTTCGATTCGAAGGCGTCTTGGTGCGGGGCAGAGAGGATACGGAGAGGAGAAGAAGACGGCCAGGCGGGAGATTTCGTTTTGAGTTTTGTCGTGTGGGGTGGCGCTGGCCTTCACCGAGAACAAGTGGTGAAAGCTGCTTGTGTGGCCTCAGATTTCCCCTTCACTTGTGGGGGTGCAAACGCCAGGCTTGGTTGCCATGGGAAATTTGTGGGGACAAATGGTAGCTTGAGGACTTGATGGTGCTGAAGATGGGGATATCATGTTGTCGATGTAATGGGGTTGAAGTGGATTGAGAGGTTGGCTCGATTGAATGCATCCAGGCATGTCTCATTTGTATCTTGCACGCTTGGAATCTGCGTTGGAGTAGAGAGCGCTTGCGGGTAGTTCGACTGGTGTGCTCTCCTCAAATGTCGGCTGCAATACGTCAGCACTGTTTTCAAGTCTTTACACTGAATAAACAAACCACTACAGCGTATCCATCCAACTGCTGTGGAGCCTGAGGAACAGGCCTACCACTCCCCTGTAGTTCCATAGGCCCATCGTAGTGCTGTTGCACAAGAGGCTCCTGGGGATATTGAGGCACTGTCGGATTGCTTTGCGGGTCGGCTGGCACAGTATAATAGCGTCCAATAAATGGGCTGTACTCTTCCTGCAGCTTGCGTACGGCCTTTGCACGTCGCCGTTGCTGTCTGCACATGACGCAAAAAACAATGGCGCAGAAGGCGCCGCATACGACTATGATACTCAGAGTGATTATGGCACTGATTGCCGATGTGCTTAGTTCGTCGCGGTGGGAAAGGGGCGCCATGGTGTAGGGCACGTCTTGGAGCTGGTCTCGAAATGTCACGGAAAGCGGTTGTGTGTAGGACTGGCTGCACAAGACGCTGCTGGGGATTATTTAAATTTGTTATTTGGCGCTGAATCGCGTTCCAGCCAAGACACTGGCATGGGAAGGCCATCGAGGCGTGTTGATACGCGCATAGTTGGGGGCCAAATCTGCATCCCACTGCCAGGCTGATTAGCCGCTATCTATTCTTGGGCGCTTGAGTGGCTGGCCTGAAAAAGGCGTACGAGGTCGCAAAGCCTGAAGACATGTGTTGGACTAAAAAGAAAGAGTATGACGACGAGAGCTGTATGCCCACGTGGTGGTGGAGTGCTAGTCCGCAAAAAGGAGTCAGCCCACGTGATGCGGATGCGCACGTCCTGCATGCACATGTGCAGTGTCAACGATGCAGGGAGGATAGCAGCGCAGACGCTCCTTTCACCGTGCATGTGGCTTGCGCTGGGATGGTATATAAAACAGCCACGACTGCAACGATAGGCACTGGAGGGACGACATGTGCAGTGGCTGTTGGTGGCGGACGAAAGCCCCAAGGATGCTTTGCGTTAGCGCCGGCGAATGACGCGCGATTCGGCCCAAATGAACATGACGTATGGCATGCGGTCGCTCGTCCGCCGATCTAGGGAGAGGGCATTGCATATTCGATGCCTGGAATCCCACGACTCTCTTCCTCTTCTTCACGTCGGGACTGGCGATGCTGTGACAACACCTGCGAGCCCCCCCCCTATTAATGCGCTAGGCTCGGTTACAAATCCCCCCAGCACAGTTGGACCGCGGCTGCGCGCAAACGCTGCACCACCCCACCCCAACGCATTTTGGTATCATTATCGCGCCCTTTCACTGTAGATTAACCTATCGCGTTGCGCGCAAAGTCTACGCCAGCCGCCGGTTGTGCGACACCATCTCCCGTCTGTTGTCACCCCCAGCTTGGAGTATGCCCCCGCCGTATCGACACTTGAGAAGACGTCAGAACGGTGAGAAGCAAAATGGATGAAGACTTGCGCATGCTCGAGGTATGTGCTGGAGGGAGTCCAAGGGATGCGCTCCCCAGCTGACAGCGACGCGCCACACAGGAGGAATTTTGTCCGCCCATAGACCCTACGCTGCTTTATACCATCTACTCAGACTTTGCAGGAGAAGCAGATGCTGTCGCCCGCACCAGAGAGCTGCTAGAGCCTCTCAAGGCCACCGCCGAGGTGGAAGCGCTCACAAACTTTGATCCGTCGGGAAGCAGTGGAGGCGCCGTGCAAGAGAGTCCAGACAAACAGAGCACCGACACGGATTCGTGGGGCACCCAGACGGTAACGACAGAGCACTCGTCTCTTTCAAACGACTTCTCTGCGCTGAGTATCAGTGGACGCTCTGGAAGCCCAGGAGAAACCTTTAGGCATGGATACTATAAAGACACGGAAACGTTTGACATTCCTACTAAAGAACTGTTGCTCGCCGAGACATTTCCAAGCCTTCGCCCAGCGCAGGTGACGCACACCCTGAAGAAGTGCGGGTACGACTACGACAAAGCGACCGACGAGCTGCTGAACCACGTCTTCTTTGACGATAGTCGCAAGAGCCCTACAGACGAAGGGCCCATTGCTAAGGGCATCGATGCTTTTGCCGAAGACCATCATGTGCCGCAGAGGGGGAAGAAGGGCAAGGCGAAGAAAAAGCAAAGGGTGTCTCTGAACGACATCAGCACCGACTACTTTGTCGAGTCAGAGGCGCCCGCGAACCGTTGGCAGAACACCAGTCGCGATGTCGACTTTGTCACGTCGCGAACGGCTGTGCCTGCCAAGACGGTGTCCTCGCTGTATCATGCAAACGGGGCATCGCTGTCTGCGACAGTACTAGCCGTTGTGCAAAGGGACATTGAAGCGCATAGGAAGGACGGGCAGCCAGACGCTGCGCTGGTGCAAGATGCTCTTGACTTGAACGAGAGATTCCCTTCGATTGACCTGGAACACGCCATCGCCGTCGTCCGGTTTACTGCGCCGTCCAACATCAAGGCTCAAGAGCTCGCAAAATTCCTGACCCAACGGCCGCCGAGTGAGACGGGTGGTAAAGGCGGGCTCAAGCTTGACCTGCGATACGCGCCTGTCAACGTGTCCGATCCATGTGAAGCTACGCAACTGCCTGCGCTTGCACCCTCTGCCAAGCCTCGCGACGTCTTGTCCATGACAGCTGCTAGGAATGATGCGTTTGGAAAGGCAGCTAGCGCCTACCGCAGGGGAAAGTCGACAGCGCTGATGAGGCAAGCAGCCGCCTACTATGCACAGGAGGGCCGTGACCTCAATGCCAACCTGAAAGCCATGAATGCAGCCGAAGCCGATGCCTTGGTGTCATCGCAGTCCGGAGCAACACATCTGGACCTGCACGGCGTCAGCGTGGCCGACGCAACTAGGATCGCGAAGCAACGCACACAGGCGTGGTGGGATGGGCTTGGAGAGCGTAGGATTCCCGAGTGGAGCGGCCCCGGCCGCAGGGGTGGAGGCGAGGTGTTCAGAATCATCACCGGCCTGGGCAGGCACAGTGAAGGTGGCCGGGGTAAGCTGGGACCTGCGGTGCTCAAGGCATTGGTGAACGAGGGCTGGAAGGTCGAGGCGGAGCCCGGCGAGCTCTATGTCACTGGGCTTGCGCGGCGAAGGTGATGGTGTGATTGGTCTTGGATAGCCACGCCGAGCATTTGGATATGTCTGTGTCAATGTCGTTTCAATATGCCCAGACTTATTGACAAAGCATAGTTGTCCATGAAGAATGACATGAACGGAAACTCATGCAATGGTCTTGGCGTTGGGAGCCGCTAAGCCTCTTTCGGGCCTTGGTCCCGAGTTAGTGTCGTCCCTCCCCACCCGCCTTCCGCCTCCCCATCTTTCTTGGCCACTGCCTGGGCGCGAACAAATCCCGAAACGCACGACGCCATGTCGCCTAGGCATTTCCTACGTTAACAGTCACAGCGGCAAGGCGGAGCTGCTGTCCTGCCTCAGTTTCAAAACTAAAACGCGCGTTTTCTCGCGGCCGTGTGACACGCCACGCTGTCGTTTCATGGAGCCTGCGACAGGAACAGCAACACCACTGGCGTCCCGAAATGGTTTTTTTAGGTAATGATGAGCTGACGGCGGACGTCTTGGTGTATACGCCTCTATCGTGAGCGATTTCTTGCTCGCCACCAGACTGATGGAATCGAGTCCCAATTGACATTTTCACAGAGTAATTGACGCTGGAAATCATGGAATACTGCACTCTTCTCCCAGAGACCGCCCGTGGATGCATAGTCAGCATAGAGGGCCATGGACAAGAACTACGCAATAGCGGCCCAGCATGGCACAGACGTTTCGTCCTCCCTGCCTCACAGTCGCAGACCAGACGCACAATACGCGCTTCCTAGCACTCGTACTGCCTGAGCGTCTGTTCACTACGGACACGCATTGCTACAGGCTCGCAAGAGGGGTCCCGCGATCTACAGAACGAATGACCATAGGTCCAGAACGCGTCAACCTTTTGATACCGGACGTGCTCCGTCCCATCGGGCCTACCACATTCAAGAAAGCTATATAGAAGGCTACCAGAAGTCGACCTTATTTTTTCTTCCATCAAGCTCCAATCCGATACCCATTGAGCAAGGTGTACCCAAGTATCAATACATTCACATATATATACCTCCCGCCTCTTATACCTCCTGCTGCCAGTCAGCCGGTTTGATCTGTTCTGTTCATATATACACCACTGCCGGACAGTCTTTGTACTCCTTATCTTTGTAACAACAAGACATTCGGTTCTAAAGTGCCAATATGAAGTTCGACTCCACCATCATTGTCGCCTCCTTGGCCGCCTCCGCAGTTGCGGCTCCCGCCCCCAATGCCAACGAGCTTGCCAGGCGCTACGTTGTAAGTCGATTGCGTCCTCGCCCCATCCTTTGGGTTTCAGTCATGATTATCAGAACTAACAATGGTTAGGACACCACCGGAGGCCAGAGGCTCCCTGCACACTTTGTTTCCACTGTCCGCAGGTTTTCGAGTGAAAAGATCAAATCTAAGCGTCAGCTAGACCAGCTTCTTTCCGCCCTCACTGGCGGTGGCGGAGCCGGCAACAATGGCCTCAGTTCTCTTATTGGAGGCCTCACTGGCGGCCTCGCCCAAGGTCAAGGTCAAGGTCAGGTTGCAGGCGGCGCCGCTGCCGGAGCTGCCAACGGGGCTGCCGGAGCGGCTAACGGGGCTGCCAACGGTAACGGTAACGGTAACGGCAAAGGTGGAGCTGCAAAGGGCGTAAGTATTCTAAAGACTGAATCAATCAGACATGTTATTAACATCTCATAGGGTGCCGGTGCCAATGCTGGTGCAGCCAAAAACGCAACTCAAACAGCTGGTGCCGCAAATGGCGCAAAGGGAGGGAAAAACAATCAAAACGGTCAGGCCCAGCTAGCTGGTGCCGGTGGTAACCAGGCTGCTGATGGTATTTTCTCCAAAAGTTCTTGAAGTTGATCTATATACTAACTCCTCTCAGGTGCTGGTGCCAATGCAGGCAACGGTGCTGCCAATGCTGCCAATGCCGCCAACGCGGGCAAGGCCGGTGCCGCTAATGCTGGTGCTGGTGCTGCTAATGCTGGTGCTGCCAACGCCGGTGCCGCCAATGCTGGTGCCGCCAACGCCGGTGCTGCCAATACAGGCAAAGCCGGTGCCGCCAATGATGCTAATGGTGCTAATGGTGCTAATGGTGCCAACGGTGCCAATGCAGGCAAAGGAGCACAGCAGGGAGCAGCAGCACAGCAGGGAGCAGCAGCACAGCAGGGAGCAGCGGCCCAGCAAGGAGCAGCAGCACAACAAGGAGCTCAACAGCAAGGTGCTAAACAAGGAGGTGCAGCAGCACAGCAGGGAGCAGCAGCACAGCAGGGAGCAGCAGCACAGCAGGGAGCAGCAGCACAGCAAGGAGCAGCGGCCCAGCAAGGAGCAGCAGCACAACAAGGAGCTCAGCAGCAACAAGGTGCTAAGCAAGGAGGTGCAGCAGCACAACAAGGAGCTCAGCAGCAACAAGGTGCTAAGCAAGGAGGTGCAGCAGCACAACAAGGTGCTCAACAGCAAGGTGCAGCACAGCAAGGAGCTCAGCAACAGCAAGGAGCTCAGCAACAGCAAGGTGCCAAGCAGCAACAAGGAGCCAAGCAGGGAGGAGCAGCAGCACAACAAGGAGCTCAGCAGCAACAAGGTGCCCAGCAGCAACAAGGAGCTCAGCAGCAACAAGGTGCTAAGCAGCAAGGTGCTGCCCAGCAGGGAGCTGCCCAGCAGGGAGCTGCCCAGCAACAGGCGGGTGCAGCAGCCCAGCAAGCAGGCTCTACCGCCGCCACCGCCCGCTCGGTTTCCGTTGAGGATGAGGAGGAGGAGGACTAAATTCTCCACTCCCCATCTGAGTACAAGACACACACCCCTTTGAAGAAGCAGAGACGTGTATATCAGCCGAGCATGGGGGTTGTGTACAAATGACTGGACGACTGCAAGACATGAAAAAGACGAGTGGCTCTTTATTGAACCCGCTTATCTCAACCATGGGCACTTCATTTCGTCAGGAAAAACGGTGTGTTGGACTAGATTAAGTGTGGTTTTTTTTTCCTTTCCTTTCTCACACGAGTGGTTTGGGGTAGATCTCCCCTCCAGTGTTGTGCACTGTGTGCGCACGCCTGTGAGTGAGTGAGAGTATGTGTGTAGTATGGTAGCTGTGCTATCGATGATTAATGATATGGCTGATGCTTTCCCCCCTTGTTCATCTTGAAATCTGCCGTTTCTTTTTATACATGCATGCAACTGTGTCATGTATGTCTTGAAGTATCGAAAAGTCGGCGTTTATTGTAACGTCGTTACAATCCTGCCAAGCACCATACCAGA
Organism: Exserohilum turcica Et28A; assembly: GCF_000359705.1. NCBI lineage: Eukaryota > Fungi > Ascomycota > Dothideomycetes > Pleosporales > Pleosporaceae > Exserohilum > Exserohilum turcicum. The sequence continues at coordinate 118,554 of NW_007359981.1, read as the reverse complement.
TTCGGAACCAGATCGGGGTAACCACCCGCCAGCCCTCTTAGCAGATATATATAAGAGACACGCCTAGTAGATAGTTGTATAGATTTTTAATATTCTTATATACAAGGCCTATAGGTAGCTACCTAAATTAAGGCTTATCTAGTGACCCACGCACTCCCATATGCCTCTGAGTAACTCTACTGCCGTTACTAACCCGAGTAGTATTGCCTGCGCCGTTACATTCGAAAGTAATGTAAGAAGTTTTGATTGCAACTCTGGTATCAAAGGAATCGTAAGTTTTCTTTTTCTTTTTTTCATCATCATCATCATCATCATCATTATTATTATTTCCCCATCTGTGCAAATAGCACATGTCAAAAGGCAAAAGGCAAAAGGAAAAGGATAAAAAAGAATTTACATACATACATACATACATACATACATACATACATATATATGCATTTTACTTGCGGAAATTTTGGGCCGAGCCAAAGTCTACTCCAGATGCTAAGCCAAAGCAAAACGAGTAATTAGTTAGAGTCCGTTGGAAAGTTGTACGTGTGAGAAGTGCTTTTAATACGACTATTTACTTATTTATCGAGTTTTTCTTTCGAAAAATTAAAAAAAACAAGGGGAGAAAGGGTTTATCGCATCGTGTTTGATTTTACTTGTTATTTCTTTTCTTTTCTTTTCTCTCGTTTTATAGGGGTATGTATGTATGTATGTCAGTAGTGTATAGTTGCGATATGGTGAAATAAGTGACCAAGTGACTACGGTAGACATTGCAACCATGTACTCATTACGGCGTATATGTATGTATGTATATGCATGCACGTATATAAACTCGAGAAAGAAAAAAAAAGCGAAGAAAAAAAAGAGAGAAACCATGTCAATAAACACAGGCACAGCATCTTGTCCTCCCCGACCACAACCGGCACGTCCATCACTACTACCACAACACAACACAAGACTAGCCCAAGACGCCCACACTATCATTCCTCTTGTACACCTCACTCAGCCCGGGAAACGTATCAAGGCTATCGACGCCGCCGCCCGGACACTTCCAGTCGCGATTATACGCTTTGTCCGGTAAGATGCCAGCTTTCCTGCCCATACGGTAACTCCACTGGGGACTTGATTCGGTCTGCCAAGTCCAGTAGAACCAGCCCCAGCCAGCCTCAAAAGCATCCATCTGGCCAATGGCGAACTGGTAAAGCCATTTTTTGTATTCGGCCGAGTAGGACGAGGGATCGGCGTTGGCCTGGGTGCACGAGCACTGCGAGGATTGCAGCGGGCATTGCGGGGCGAGCACGGCGCCCGACTTGTCGGTGGATTGCAGCGTGCCTTCCCAGCGGGTGCCGGTGCCGACGTTGTTGATGTACTGCGTGCAGTCCGTGTCTGCTTGGGACCATTCGCCGCACATGGTGGGGCCGAAGCCCGTTTGCTTGTTCATGCTGCGTTTGGATTGCTGGGTCCAGGCTTCGCAGGCAAAGTTGAGCTTGTCGCGGTGCTTGAGTTTGATTTGGTCCGTGTTGAAGATGACGTATTGGTGCACGTCGAGGAGGAGGTTGTCGTTGCCCTGGAGCTTGCCCTGCCAGTTGTCAAGGCCCATGAAGCCGTCGCCGAAGATGATGATGCTTTTGATGCCGTCGGACCGGATCTGGTCAATGGCCTTTTGGGTCCACATGAGCACCGTTTGCGTGTCGAGTTCGACCATGCGCGGCTCGTTGACGAGGCCGTACATGGTGACAATGTTCTTGTAGCGGTCCTGGGCAAAGAAGACGGAGAGTTTGTGGTGCACGTCGAGGGTGCGCTGGCCGTTTTGGTCGCCATTGGTACCGTTGAGCCAGCCAATGACGCCTTGTCGACCAGAGTGGTTCCAGCCGTTCTGACTGCCTGGTGCGCCGTGGAGGTCGAGGTTCACGCGGAGGCCGTTTTGTCGGCAGTATTCAATGCCGCGAAGGAGGTAGCGCCACGACACCTGCGGCACGTATACGTCGCCGTCGTACGTCTGCACCATCCAGTAGCCAAACGGAAAGCGCACGTGGTCCAGCCCGGCCTCGCGGATCTCAATAAACGACTGCTTCGTGATAAATGTCGAATAGTGCTTCTCCAGCGTAGATTTGGCGGGACCGGGCCCGAGCTTGTTGGTAAAGGTCCATTCGTCCACGATCCCGTCCTTGGATCCAAACTGCGAGAAGAAGGATGGGGTGATAAAAGGCTCTAGGTTGAGCCAGCCGCCAACGTTGACGCCCCGAATCGGCATCTTGCCATAGTCAAACTTGTCGGACAGCTTGGGTACAGAAGGGTTGGCTTGGACAGAGTCGTCCCACGTCGAATTGAGGCCTATGATGGGGAGGCCTCCTACGGTTTCACTGGTAAAAGTGACGTTAAAGTCAGCAGTATCATACCAAGACCATGGGTCCAATATGCCGCCACGGTACTGTTCTGGCACGCTGTTCCGGTCCTTGCCAGCCAGATTGCTGTTGGACGGCCCTGAACTGCCTCCTCCAGACGAGCTTCCGGAAGAGCTGCTGTTGCTACTGCTGTTGCCTGACAAGACAACAGCGACGGGTATGATGATGGCCAGCAGGAGAATGACTGACAGTACGACGATGATGATGCGCTTCCGCTTCTTCTTCCTTGCGAGCTCCTCTTCCGAGTACACTGTGGGTGTTTTGCCACCACCTCCACGCTTCTCCATCATGTAGCGGTATTCGTCCTCGTCTTCAATGCCGCCCTCTTCTGCCAGTGGCCCACTAACGACGCGCCGCTTCTTCTGCTCGGTCCGGTGCTGCTTCTCTCGTCGTCTCCGCTCTCTCCGCTCTTCAACTTCGGATGGTGTGTGCTTGGGTTCACGTTTACGTCTCCGCTCTTCTCGCTCGTCTTCGGTTTGCGTGCTCGGTTTGCGCCGAGGTGCTTCCTCGTCCGTGTGGCTTGCTTTCAGCGCAGCCGCTTTCCGTCGCTCTTCACGCCGCTTCCTTGCCCTCTCTTCGTGCGTGGCCGCATCGCTCTCTGCTGCACGCCGTCTCGCCTCATCCTCCCTCTGTGCCTTTCTCTTCTCTTCGCGCTCGTCTTTGAGCCTCGCCTTCTCGAGCAGCTTCTCCTTCCTACGAACTTCCTTTAGGTAGTCCTCGTCGTAGTCATAAGTTCCCCAGCCACCCGACTTCTTGGCATTGGTCTTGTCGAGCTTTGCGAGCGCATCCAAGCTCAAGGGCGCGGTGCCGCGACTCGGGCCTCCTTCTGTCTTGGAGTTGCGCCGGGTGCCCCGCGCTTTCTGGGGCGCTGGCGAGTCCTGTTCTGCATCGCTCTGCTGGCGTGGGCGGCGTTGGGGCCTCGGTAGCGCGTCTCCCTGGGAATCTGTCGCCCGGTGGCCTTTTCTCCGCCTCCCCTCGTGCTCTGGTGCTGCATGTTCGCCGCGAGATTCTCTGCGCTTCCGTCGTTCTGGGTCGGTGTCGCCGTGCGATTCTCTGCGGCGCCTTCGCTCATCGCCCTGCGGCCGTCTCCGCGAGGGGTCGCGGTCGCGGTCGCTCATGGAAAAAGAGCTGGTTGGTGCAGGAAGCGCTTGTGGGATGGGCGTGTGAAAACGCGGTGTGGGAGCGTGGGGCTGGGAAGCACTTCATGCGAGTTGATGCTGGGAAAAAGAAAGCACGTGGATACAGACAATAACAATGGCGGCGGTGGACTTGGAGCTCGGGGCACACGAGTAAGACATGTGAATACCAGAAGCGAATATGTATAACTGCGGGTGGCGCAGGCTCGAGGTCGAGGTTGCTGGGATGTGGGGTGGTTGCCAGGGAGACTGGTGTTGATGGCTTACCTGACGTGGCCCAGTTGCTGGGCATGGCATGGCGCAGGGCAGCGAGCTTGGAAACACGGCAAAAGGCGCCATAGAGGCGGCGCCTTGAGCCCTGCCGCGCGGCACTATGGCTCTATAAGACGCTTGCTCCGGCTCCTACTTACACATAGACATACACGGCCATCCATCAGTGCGTCATCCGACGATTCGCCCATCCACACGGAACTAGAGCCAGCACCGTGCTTTTGTTCGGGCAGATACGAATGCAAATGCAAATGGGCCCTGCGTCAGCAGGCCAGATCTGCTCAGCCACGCGATGCAGCACAAGCCCATGACATCACAGCACATGCGGACGACCCCTGGCCCCCAGCCGTCGGTAACAATCATAACAATGTATTGTAGAGCATACGTATAGGCGTGTGTGTGGTATCATAGCGGAATTTTACAAAAGAAATGCGCCGTGCGGGAGAGGGCTGACTCCCATCTGCCAATGGCGCCCGCGAAGGCGCACCCGCCTCTCTCTAATAAGCTGCTCCACGGGTCTATGGTGGCGACGGCGCAATCATCGCACCACCTGTACAGGACCAAAGCAGCATGCCGCCTAAACAAATACTGAGTCGGCCTTCATCGCAGCATGCGGCGCGGCAGTCCTGTCGGAAGTGCTGGCACATGGGAGCTCTCATGTGCATATATCAAGTGTTGCAACGTGGCGACATGCATTCAAGATGCAGCTACGCCTTGGGAAGAACTGGCGCCATCACAAGACACGGCCGCCTTGCCCTTGTCGGCCGCCTTCTTCTCGTCGTCGCTGTAGAGGCCGTGCTCGTAGATGTAGTCGACCACCTTGTCGGGAATGTAGTAGCGGATGCTCTTGCCTCGCTTGCGGAAGAGGCGAATCTTGGTCGACGACACGTCGTTCTGGATGAGTTGCGGAATAACGCGGATGTTGTGCCTCCACTGTTGCAGCTGCACGAGGGCGTCATCTGGTACAAGTCAGTCATACAAGGCATAGCCGGCAGTGAGGAGCATACCGATATCAGTGCCGCTGCGTTCGAGGATAAAGGCGCCGTAGTGGCCCAAGATCCTGCTCAGATCCTCACGAGCCCACAGTCCAGGTGTGCTCATGGTCTGGATCAGGTCGGCGCCGGCTAGCAGCGCAACGTGGATGCGGCGCTTCTCGCCATTTGCCGCCTCAATGCCTCCCATGACTTCGTTCAGCTCGTAGTCAAAGTGGTCGAGCACCTTGACGGTAGGGAGGTATTCCTTGTGCAGCGGCTCCCATGGGTCGACACCAATCCAGGTTGAACTGTCGGCGACAGCGATCCTCGTCATGTTGATGCGGTGCTGGGCAGAGGCCAGTCCGGCCTTTTTGTACGCATCGCCGACAGGACTGAAGAAGCCACCCACCACTTCATAGTCGGTCTCGAACTCGCAGTAGTCGGCCGCCTCCTCGAACATGCGCAGGTGGAGATTCGTGGGGGGCGAGAAGGAGCCACACGACACGAGCACGAGGGGCTGCTTGTTGGGGTTGGCCAGCGTCTTTTTTAGGCGCTCCTTGGGAAATGTGTAGTTGTCGAGCGACATGGCTTCTACGTTGGGCATGCCGGCGTCGAGGAGGACCTCGCGATTAGCAGTCGTGGTGGTGGTGGTGGTGGTAGCCGACATGGTCGCGAGGGGTAGGATGGGTGGAGCGGGGGCGGCCGCCGACGAGGGACGAGCACGAGTAGTGTAGGCGGCGGGCGGCGGTGGTGGTGGAGAAGGCGGCGGGCGGCGGATGGGCGCGGCGAGGGTTTTGGGTCTAGGTTTAGGGTTGGGTTTGGGTTTGGGGGGTAAAGTATGGGGTCAATCTGGAGGGCCGAGTCAATTGCCGGCGGGCGAGAGACATTTATGAGGGAGAGGCTTACGAATACTGCGATCAACGGCGCGCGCGGTAGCCAGCCGGCAGACTAGGCAGTAGTCTGGAGGCAGTCGGTAGGGATCTGGCAATGACGCGGGGCGGGTGAGGCGAGACAGCCGACGATTCCTGCTCGCGGCGGCACACGGAAAAGTCTGCTGGACGGCGGGCGGCGGGCGAAGGGCGTTGTTGAGTGAAGGACACAGGGAAGGGGGAGCGCGAGAGCGACAGACGGGGGGGAGCAGTCAGCCATCTTGTACCCTTTTTTTTTACCACACACTTTGTTTGCAGGCGGCCATGGTTGAGACAGTCTGGTGCGGGCGGCGGCGGGGCTATCCAGGCCCTACTTACCCACGCCTTTGAAATCAGCCTGCGACTGCACATGTGCCTGTGTGGCCGTGCCGCCGTAGCACCAGCACCAGCACCAGCACCAGCACCAGGGCCAGGCGATGCGAGGCGATGCACTGCGAACGGCGGCGCATCCAACCCTTTTGCTTGGGCATGTCCCAGATGCATCCCGAATGGGCATGCTGCTGCTGCTAGCCCACGGCGACCGCCTCACGTGGGCGATGTCGGCCTTGCCCCGACCCCACAGCCAGACGTCGTCTTGGCCCCAATGCGGCTGCGGCTGCGGGTCGTGGGATGCAAATGCTGAACAATCCGTGTGACTTGGCTCGCGTCCAGACACTGCTCGTCTCGCCCCGGCCGTGGAGAGTGGCGTGCTTCATGCCACACTCACACTCATGCCCACGCACGCTTTTGGCCTGGTCTTGGCACGACTCAACCACACACGCCTCCGAGGGGCTGCTGGGTTGCACTGAGCCCCCCCCATGTGACTGAACCTGCCGGGTTTTCACAATCACTCTGCGTTGTCATCTCGTTCGCGTTGCTGGGTTCTGTTTGCCCCTCCCTCTTTTTTTTTCTCCCTCTCTCTCTCTCTCACCCTCCCGCGTGACAGCGAACAGCGCGGCCGGGAGGAGGACCTGGAAATAGCCGCCCGACCGTAGACGTGTAGGCTGAAGGAGAGGGGGCCCAAGCCGGGAGCGCCATGATGGGAATCAATGGCCGTGGCCTGTGAAGATATGTACAGTGTCTGTGTGTCTGTGTGTATGTATGCATGTATGAATGCATGTACCGTGTCTTGGGTGGCGATGCGTGAAGCCGGTATATTGCGATTGAAATCCATCGACGGGCCCTAACCAAATCAACAAGCACAAGATAAAATAGCCGGCAAAAAGAAGAAAAGCGCGGCCAGGACCACCATGGCTCCGGGCCAATGGCCGAGGGCGTCGTGTGAATGCCGCGGTAGCAGGGCAGGGGAATACTATAGTCATACAGTAGAACAAGCAGGGCAGGGCAGGGCTCGCTATCGATAACGGTCGCTAGGCTAGCCCCAGTCGGGTCACGTAATTAGCTCCGCCGACCAGGCCATGGTGGATATGCAACCTCAAGTATTCGCCAGACTCATTGCAGTATTACCCATCTCTTGCTATACCCATCCCAACCCGACCCGCGCAGCACGCTCGCTTGCTCGCTCCCATCCCCGCCTGCATTCACCGTCCCCGCCCTGCCTCCCGTTCCTTTGTGTGTTTGCACTCACCGCACTCGCTTGAGCACCCGCCTCATGGCGCGTCCTTGATGGCATCCAGAGGACCTCGTCAAAGGTAAATACCGCTCACTCTGCTCGACCCTTGGCCCACTGCAGCAACCGACCCTCAACCCGCCCACTGCTTTTCCATCTCCGCCTGCTGCACGCCTCCCTCCCGCCTTGCCTCTTTTTGCTTTCTACCGACACAGGCCTGCCGCCAGCCCACGGCAGCCCCAGTCTGAGCGCATCTCGATTGCACAAGCCTCAAGTCAGAATCTCATGTCGTCCAGAGTCACTCGCTCGCAAAGGCGCCAATCCGGCAACCCGCTCAACGACACCACCGACCCCTCGCCGCCAGCCCTCCCGCCCACGCCAGCCCTCCCGCCGCCGCCCCCATCTTCTCGCAAGCGCAAGTCTGCTGCGCCGGACCACTCGCCCGACCAGCCCGACCACGCAGACGCTCCCCCCGCCCGTGGAGCTCGCAGCAAGCGCTCCAAGGTCGACGCCCAAGACCCCCCACCCCAGCCCAAGACACGTTCCAAAAAGGCAAAGGGCAAGGCCGCCGCTGCCATGTCTTCCTCTGGGTCTGTGCCAAGCGCTCTTGCACACGGCCATTCGCTGACGCACACCAGCCCGCCATCAGATCCCATCGACGAGAAGGCGACGCCCCAGCCCTCGAGGCGCTCCAAGGGCGGCCGCAGGAGTGCCGGCGACAGCTCGAGGCGCCAACCGAAACCCCCCTCCAACGCCGACGCCGACGCCGACACACCATCGACCTCTCGCCGCAGCTCTCGAAGGTCCACCAAGGCCGAAACAGACACCAACATGGACGACGCTCCCCCACCCAGAAACGAAGACAACGCGCGCCACTCGGCCGACGAGCACACCAGTGACGACGAGCACGGAGACGCACACGGCGAGCGCTACGAAGAAGAGGATGAAGACGACGACGACGACGATCCCTTTAGTGGCGGGTTCCTTGGACGCAACACGCACAGCCTTTCGGCCCTGAGGCAGCTGACCGGCATTATGGCAGGCACCACGCAGCGTCTGCGCGGCATCCTGGAACAACTGCGCTCGCCCGATGACTCTGTCCAATTGATAGCACTCAATGAGCTTTCGGAAGTGCTCCTCATCTCCACCGAGGACAATCTAGCTGGCCACTTTTCTCCCGACGCATACGTCAAGGAGCTCGTCAAGCTCATGCAGCCCAACGAGTTCACAATGGAAGAGAATCCCGAGCTCATGCTACTCGCCTGCCGCTGCCTCGCCAACTTGATGGAAGCGCTCCCCCAAGCAACAGCCAACGTCGTCTACGGCGGCGCAGTCCCGGTCCTCTGCTCCAAGCTGCTCGAAATCAACTTTATCGATCTCGCAGAACAATGCTTGAGCACATTGGAGAAGATCTCGATTGAGTTTCCTGGCGTCATTGTGCGCGAGGGCGGCCTGACGGCCTGTCTTACCTTCCTCGACTTCTTTGCCACCAGCACGCAGCGAACTGCCGTCACGACTGCCGCCAATTGCTGCCGTAATATCCCCGAAGATTCATTCCCTGTCGTGCGCGACGTCATGCCTATCCTTGAGAACATCCTCAACAACAATGACCAAAAGGTGGTGGAGCAGGGCTGCATATGCGTATCTCGCATCGTCCAGAGCTTCAAGCAACAAGAGAGCAAACTTGAAGAGCTTGTCAGCCCGGGCCTTCTCAAGGCAATCCTCCGCCTTCTTCTACCAGGCAGCACCAACCTGATTGGGCCCAGCATTCACACCATGTTCCTCCAGGTTCTTACGTATACCGCCAAAGCTAGCCCGCGCCTGTCTGCCGAGCTGCTCAAGATGAATGTCGTCGACACCCTGTATCAGATTCTCACTGGTGTGTCGCCTCCCAGCGGCACCGAAGACGTCGCGGCCAAGATAGACTCTGTCATCATCATGCAAGCTCTCATTCACCGGCCCAAGGATCAGGTTTATGAAACGCTGAATGTCATTTGCGAGCTTCTGCCCGATGTCCCCAATGAAGGCCTGTCGTATCTCGACGACCTCTTTGACGCCGGCTATCCGGGTGATGATCTTCTTCCTCTTTCCTCCACAAACAAGAAGACTACGAATGAAAAGCGTGTAGAGCTTCTCGAAGGGTGCAAGACGGAGGTCAAGCGCTTTGCTGTGATCCTTCTGCCAACTCTGACGGATGCCTACTCCAGTACCGTTAACCTCAGTGTTCGCCAAAAAGTACTCACGGCCCACCTCAAGATGTTGTCCAACCTCGATACCGATATTCTGGAAGAAGCCTTGCGCCCGGTGCCGTATGCATCGCACTTGGCGTCAATATTCACTCAGCAGGACCACCCGTCTCTCGTCACGTACGCTCTGCAGGCTGCCGAGCTGCTGCTCAAGCGGCTGGAGTCTATCTATCGCTATCAGTTCTACCGTGAAGGGGTCATTTCAGAGATTCAACAACTTGCAAATCGTCCATGTAAGACATTGGACGGTCGGACCAAAGAGTCAAAGTCCACTTTGGGCGCCACAATGACTGCCTCGGGCGATAGCACCGCCTCTTCAGCGGAGCCAGAAGCCGAGTCGGAGACGGGTAACCTGAATGAGGGCGTCGACGTAGAAATGCAGTCAGAGGACGAGGGCGACGAGGTGGACCTCGACGACGAGCCGAACACAAGCAGCCAGAACCGAGACGATGACGACGAATCCGACTCATCCTCGTCCTCTGATCAGCGCGAACCGCCGCCGATGCCCAATATCGAAGATATCATCACCCTACGTGCCAAAAAGTTCATCGAGACGCATGAAAGGGAGGGTGACAAGGCTACGCGCGACAAGGCAACTGCGGTTCTGGATGATCTCAAGTCGCTGGCTACCGAAATCCGAGCCTGCGGTTCCAAGGGCACCGCAAACAAATTCATGGATCTGTTCACCCGACTGGCTTCTTATTTTGAAGGCGATGCACTAGAAAGCATCACCAGTTACGAGCTCAAGTCATCCAAGATTGTGGAAGTGCTGTTGGAAGTCTTCTCAAAGCACATATCTTCAAAGGATATTGATCCTAGACCCATCTTCCTGGAGGCTTTCATGGGCGGCAGCAGCCAGAGCAAGATCAAGACTGCCAGCACCGCATCTCCAGCGACTCCTTTCAGCGTCTTGGTCCATAAACTTCAGGACCTCCTCAGCAGGTCCGAGCATTTCGATGTCATCACTGTACATCAAAACATGTACGACAGCCGAGGAAGCGCGACCTCTATGCTAGCCAAGCAACTGCGATTGAAGCTCGTCGCCGATGATGACTCGGGCATTCCCAAGACCTATCGTAACATTATGGTGTCTATTCACGCAATTGCGACTTTCAAGGCTCTGGATGACTACCTCCGCCCACGCATAAGTCTTGCTGATCGGCCACGGCCTGCTAAGCCCAGGGATCAATTTGCCCGTGACCAGTTCGAAGCCATGTATGCTCAAGCTCTTGCTGAAGGTCGTGCGCCTGCGCCGCCCCGGACGCCGTCTGATTCAGCAGGCCGCGCTTCGAAAAGGTCGTCGCGGTCCAAGCCAGCTCTGCCAGAGTCGCCCCAGCCAGGTCCCAGCTCTGCTACGCGCGAAAAGACACGGCGGTCAAGTAGGCGTCAGCAGCAGCAGAACCCTCCGCCTCCACCCCCACCTCCAGCCATGCCGCACTCGAACGACAGTCAGGAACCTGTGGAATGTGCCGACGAAGCTCAGGTATCCGACCCGGAATCTATGGACGAGGACAGTGCCTTGAACGCAATTGTCGATGATCTGGAAGAAGATCTTGACGAAGACATGCCAGATCCCTCTGCTGTGAGCGTCGAGGTCGCATCAACAGGAAAAGCTACTGCTCACCAGGAGGATGGCACGAGGATCGCGACACCAGTACAAGGTACACCAATGGCGAAACCACCCCCGGAGAACAGAACTCCTGCTTCGCGATTGTCGGCACTCCTACAGAGCTCAGCTATGCGCCAGAGTCTAGGTGGAGCGGCCAGTGCCCTCTCATACGCTGCCGCTGTTCAGTCAACTCCCCAGGATTGGCACATTGAGTTCAGCGTCAACGAACAGCCCCTCTCGAATGAGACAACCATCTACCGCGCTGTGCACTTTACCAGGCCACAGCCATCGGAAGGCCCACAGCGCTCGGTATGGAATGGCATTCATACCATCAAGTTCAGGCGGGTGCAGGGCCCTCCACCAAGCGAGTCGAGCTCCTTGACACCACCCCCAGAGTCAAAGTCGGATGTTGCAGGCATGCCGGCTTCGCTGGATCAACACCCCGTGACATCTGGTATCCTGAGGCTACTCAGTATACTTCACGGATTGAACTCGCATCTCGATGATATACTTTTGGCAAACAAGGAGCAAATCAAGCTCAACGCAGAGCCACTATCACAGTTTGTCAACACAAAGCTTACGGCGAAACTCAACCGCCAGCTTGAGGAGCCTCTTATCGTGGCCAGCAACTGTCTGCCTAGCTGGAGTGAAGATTTGGCTCGCTTCTACCCGTTCTTGTTCCCGTTCGAGACTCGCCATCTCTTCTTGCAGTCAACTTCGTTTGGCTACTCACGATCGATGACAAGATGGCAAAACTCGCAGCCTACGAGCGATTCACGAAGCGACCGACACCGAGACGAGCGTCCCTTTTTGGGTAGACTACAGCGACAAAAGGTACGGATATCGCGATCGCGGATCCTGGAGTCGGCCATGAAGGTCATGCAGCTGTACGGACACTCTGCCAGTGTTTTGGAAGTGGAGTACTTTGAGGAGGTTGGAACTGGCCTGGGTCCAACCCTGGAATTCTACTCGACTGTGTCCCGGGAGTTCTCCAAGAAGAAGCTCAAGCTTTGGCGAGAGAATGAGTCCAACGACGGCGACGAGTATGCCTTTGGTAAGCGGGGATTATATCCTGCGCCCATGAGTGAAGAGGAAGCGAACAGCGAAAACGGCGAAAAGCGCCTAGAGTTGTTCAAGGTCCTGGGCAAATTCGTGGCCCGTTCTATGCTCGACTCTCGCATCATCGACATCTCGTTCAACCCAACCTTCTTCCGCATCAGCGATGGTTCGAGCGCAGCAGTCGTACCATCTCTCGGGGCCATCAAGACTGTCGATGAGGGTCTGGCCAAATCTCTGGTGTTGCTCAAGCAATTCGCCGATGCTAAGAAGAACGTCGAGGACAGTGACTTGAGCCCAGAGGAAAAGGCAGCAGCTCTTGAGAAGATTGTCATACACGACTGTACGGTGGACGACCTGGCACTGGACTTTACTTTGCCCGGCTATGATTCGATCGAGCTCATTGAGAATGGAGCGAACACACCGGTTACGATCAGCAACGTTGACAGGTATGTCGACAAGGTTATAGACTTTACCCTGGGCTCCGGTGTGGAGCGACAGGCAAATGCTTTCCGTGAAGGCTTCACCGAGGTCTTCCCGTATTCTGCACTTAAAGCCTTCACCCCAGACGAGCTGGTGATGCTCTTTGGCAGGACTGACGAAGATTGGACGCTTGAAAGTAAGTTGAGCTACGTCAACAACCATGCAATATGCTAACAACACGTCAGCACTGATGGACTCTATCAAGGCAGACCACGGCTACAATCTCGACAGCAAGAGCGTACGCAACTTGTTGGCTACCATGAGCGAGTTCAACGCACAAGAGCGGCGAGACTTTCTGCAATTCATTACTGGTAGCCCCAAGCTTCCGATTGGAGGTAAGATGGCGTGGCTAGTGCTTGAAGCGAGTGTATGCTGACTGTTTTGCAGGATTCAAGGCTCTCACACCGATGTTTACCGTCGTCTGCAAGCCCAGCGAGCCGCCATTCACGTCGGACGACTACCTTCCGTCTGTCATGACATGCGTCAACTACCTCAAGATGCCAGACTACAGCAGCGTTGAGGTGTTGCGCGAGAAACTCAGCGTTGCGATTCGCGAAGGCCAGGGGGCTTTCCATCTTTCTTAAAGTGTGAAGTGGTGGGTTAAGGCGGAAGGTGTATACCCTGGGGTTTTCCTTGGGCGTCGGACATTGATATCCATGGATTCAGATGCAAGGTCGAGGCTCTTATGAAATGTATGCACATGGGTTTAGCATGCATTGCGGGTAGTTTTTGTTTGTGTTCTTTCTTTTTCTTCTTTTCTTTTCGGGGAGGACGGCGTTTGAAGCCCATGTAATTTTTGCCATAGCATTAGTCTGTTCAACAGACTATAGAATCGCAGGTATTTCTTTTGTCCCTCTCTCTCTCCATCTCTCTTATCCATGGTCTACTGGTATTACTCCCTAACATGAATAAGCTGTTGCTGCCAACACACCAACCCCACGGACGCATGCATATGTACATAGTATTGCCCCAACCCACCACATAATAATCATCGTCTCCCTTGCACTATGTATTAACAAGCCTTATTTCGCACACCTCATACTCTTGCCATCCCCCCCCCCTTCTCTCTCTCTCTCTCTCTCTGTCTTTGTGCCGCACACGTCTCACACACCCCCTTCCCCGACATTTGTACCGCCAACCTTCTGCCATAGGGCTTGAGCGCCTCCACCCCACATGTAATTTCACAGCACCAAGCTCCACCAGTATATGGCCTCTACGTTGACCCAGATTCACAAACACACATATATATAAACGCATATACACAGACGCGCGTGTGCGCACGGCGTAAATAGGTGCGCGCACTGGTTGGTGTGTTCAACCGTTTCGAGGTGTGCACGTACTTACATACTACATGCACACATCCACATGTCTAAGTAAATCTAAATCTCCATCATGCTTACATACTGCACAGTACTCCTAAGTATGGATATGGATGTGGATATGGATATGAATATGGATATGCACCATCCTTGGCTCTTGCCCCGTTCATCGCAATTTCCAGCGCGCTTGGACTTTTCGGGCTGAGCTGGACTGAGCTGGGCTGGTGGGGACGAGCGCGCGCACGCACGGAGGTGAGCGAGCGAGCGAGCGAGCACCGAATAGAATGGCATGGCATAGTATGGCATAGTATGGCATGGCATCAAAGAGGATGCAATTAGGGGCAGCGGGGAGGACCATGCAAACTGTGGGCGTGTGCGGGAGGGTATTGTTTTTCCGTGTTCCTTGTGTTATCTTAATGCAGATGTAGCGTTCTTGTTTAGGGGGGGGGGATTGCATAGGGAGGTTATACGTGGAGGAGTCTTTGGGGGGAGGGGGAGGGGGAAGTGATAACGGGAGGATGAGTGGAGAGTAGCATAACTCATCCTCCTCTCTATCTCTTTCTCTCTCCCTCTTACTGGGGGGGTTTTTTTTCTCTCTACTTTTCCCCTTGTCGTGGTTACATAATGGCAGTGTAGGTTGAAACGTGATGACACAGCATGGCAGGACCGCAGCAAATGACTCGCGTCATTTGTGACCTCTCTCTCTCTCTCTCTCTCTCTCTCTCTCTCATCTGCTTTCGTGAAAGGGACAAGAGAAGGGGGAAGGGGATGATGCGCGCTGCAATCATATCTACTAAAGGAGAGAGAGGAGACTGAAAGGGGAGACACAGACTGTGCGTGCGCAAGGCCGTGTCTTGTCTTGTCTTGTCTTGTCTGGTACATACTTTTGCATGTTTGTGTGGGCGACGGGGGCAGATCTTTATTCTAAGATGAAGGGGACGGGGGGGACGTGTGTGGGAAACTTATAATTGCATCTGTATTAGGGGGGGGTTGGGACTAAATGTAAGTTTTGTGGGGTTCCCAATTAGTTATCCCATTTCATATCTATTTTTGCTTTTTTCTATTTGCGCTCTCTCCTAGCACTAGGGACTGGCTATGCTTGCTTTACTTTGGCTGCGCGCATAACCTCTCTTTTTTTCCTTTTCCCTTTTTTCTTCCTTCCCTCCTTTTTCTTCTTTTTCGTTCCTCCTTTTTTTTCATCGATTATCTTGTCGACGGTCCCTCCTGTTTGTTGTCTCGCTGTTCCGTGTTTGTGTTTTTTTTTTGTTTTTGGTCCCTTGATTTGATCTGATTGGTTGGGGTCGGTTTAATACATATCTCTAGTGTATCTCGCTCGCTCGCTCTCTCCTGTTCTCTTGTACGGTGGTGTTGGATTGCCTAGGAGACGTACTGCCATTACCTGCGCCAACTCCCCCCTCAGTCGTCCTACCTACATCTCCCTGCTGCCGTCGGAACAAGCATCCCTCGAACATCTCACGCCAATCATGTCTTCGCTCTCTCTTCTCACCTCGCCCCTGCGCGCCCGCGACCGACAAGACGGCTCGATTTTCGAAAATGACGTCCAAAGACGGGGCTTTGTCATTGTCATTATACTGAGTCTTCTCGCAACAGTCGGCATGTTCTGCCTCATAATTACGCTCGTCCTGTTGAAGAACAAGCGCGATCGCAGGATCAAGAAGGCGAAGATGGATGCGGAGAAGGGGTCTGTTTGGCCGGGGGCGAACAAGGGACGGTATCAGAAGGTGGAAGAGGACAAGAGAGATGGCGTTTGGAGTGCAGAGATGGAAATGGAGGATCGAGGGGCGTACAGTGGCGCGGGGTATGGGGAGGGTAGAGAGCCATATAGGCCGGTAAGTGAAGCAATCCTTCACCCTATGAGCGTGAAACGAGACTAACGGAGACACAGATTAATACACATGTATCTTAGAGATATCTTCGCAGCTATGCGTAGGGAAAAGTTGTCGTCATCAGGTGGTCTAATCACCATTCACTCAGTGTAGGAGCGAGAGTGAAAGGCGCTAACAACTCGCCTTCACCTTTTCTCGCCGTTTGCCCACAGACAAACAAGTAGATAAAATTCAAAATACCGCCTGCGGGGACTAAAACTCACCACAAAAATCTCTTTTTCCTCCGCACAGTCGAATCCAAGCCCACCCTCGCCGCATTCGAACCTCGCCCTCGGATCCTCGCCTTGCTCCACCGGAGCACTCTGGTCCGCCATAACTCTAACTGGATTCCAGGAAGCATTCATGCCTGCACGCCGCGGCTTCCATCCATGTGGAGAGACGGACGAAGATCGGGTAAGCGGCAAGTTGCAGAAGCGTATGACCTACACTGACGACTGTGAGCCTATTCTACACTCCGAGGCCATAGAGGGAGCCGTCGAAGGAGTTGTAAACGAAGCGATTGATAGGTATACTGGCAAGAAATCTAAAGTGCGACTCAAGTACGAAGACATTTACGAGATTGTGGAGAGAGTGAGGAAGTCACAGGGCAGGACGAGCAGCAAGAAACCAAAACAAGACGGATTCAAGCCGTTCCCAAAGCCGCGTCCAGCAGCCCCAAATCCAAGCACTGAGTCGTGTGCCGCTCAGGCCGGGGATAAGAAGCCAAACAAGAAAAATATGAAGAGGGCGAAGAAGCCTGCAGACCATACCGCCAACACGACAACCACCAACGCGCCAGAAGCCACAGAGCAGGACACCAAACAGACTTCGTTTCCTGACCCAGCCTCCATCCCCACCGCCACCGCAACGCTCGCCCCAGAAGCGCCTGACAAACACTTCATCGTCCGTCAAACCTTCTACACCAACAACTGGCCCTCCTACACCACGACTGTGCACGCAAACATCTGCCGCCCCGCCGCTAGACGCTACATTATGCATCGCTCGCAGAGCCTTGCTTCTACGCCCGTCCACTACATTGTGCCTGGCGATGGCAGCAGTGAGACGCAGCAGAGTGCCAAGAGTGTGTCGGTAGAGACGATGCGCAAGATGGTGTGGTTCCAGTCAGCAGATGGGGATGACCGGGAGGTGTTTGGGTTCGAAGCGTGGATCGAGGAGAGGAAGGAATTGGTGCTGAGGATGTGGGCGAGTGTGCGGGGGGAAAAGGATCTGGATGAGAAGGACATGGAGAAGATGAAGAAGATGGATGAGAAGGAAATGCATGCCATGTATGAGAAGGACATGGAGAAGATGAAGAAGATGGATGAGAAGGAAATGCATGCCATGTATGAGAAGGAGATGGAGGTGGCTGAGAAGGACATGTTTGAGATGTTTGAGAAGCAGCGCATGGATGACATGGAGGAGATGCAGATGGAAGATATGGAGGAGGCGGATATGGAGGAGATGTTTGAGGCGTATGAGAAGGAGATGCAGGAGTTGGAGGAGATGTATGCAAAGCAGATAGAGGAGATGGATGAGATGGAGGAGGGGGAGGGGGAGGAGGATGAGCACAAGGAAGAAGAGGAGCACAAGGAGGATCACGAGGAGGAACAGAAGGATGAGCAGAAGGGAGAGAAGGAAGAGGACCAAGAGGAAGAGGACCAGCATGGTAACCAGAAGAAAGAAGGGGAGCTGGTCGAGGAGCTCTTCAACGACGACGACGAGGAAGGTGGTGTTTCCCTCGACCTCGTCTGGCAAGACAACTAACTCCCCTGGAGTCTGGACGCCAGCCAACCAGCCGCCTAAGAAGACAGGAAAACGGCGTACTTTTGGATTGGAAGATTTGGTCTTAGCCCGAGAAGCTGAACATGCGGGACTAGATTGGAACTATACGAGTTGCAATCGTCTTTATGATATCTTGAGAAAGAAAAAAAAGCATGTACAGTTTATATGTAGTTTCTCTTTTTTTTCCCACTCGCTGCATGAAGACACTGGCTGGTCTAATGTAACTTTACTTTACTTTACTCTACATAACTCAATTCAACTACACTACACTACACTCCAAGACTTCCTTCGTGTCACACGCCCTTTGCCGTCATCCGTCTGCACAACTGAAACCAAACAAAAACGCACCCTCGTTATATAACTAGTTACAGCTATTATATAACTACAACTAATACAACAACAACAACAAGACGCAAATTGCCATGACTCAACCCGCCTTCTCAGCCAACAAATCCTCAATATGGCTATTGAGCCAATACTTGCTCAGCGTCTCAAGCGGCATATCACGGGCGCCGGTAATGGTGCCTTTGCACTGGCTCGTCTTGCACAGACACTCAAACGGCTGGGCCATACTCCACTCTGTGCTGGGGTAGAAGAACGTGAGTTCGTCGCCGGGCGTGAGGCCAGGCCCGCGGTCGCTAACGCGGACTTCCCAGCGGGCCATGTCGAAGACGAGGCTGGGACTGCAGCTGTGGTTGATGTAGACGAGGTCGCAGTTGAGTTCGATGTGCAGGTCGCGCGAGGCTTGGACCGACGAGTAGGCGACGGGCGCGGGCGTCGGGTTGGTGATGCGGGCGAAGAGGGCGCCGGGCGGGAGCGTCACGAGCGAGACGGAGCGGCTGGTGAAGGAGCCGGGGTGGTGTTCTACGCGTAGGAGGCGGGTGAGATCGGGCTGGACCCAGGCGGGGATGTCTGAGGCGCCGCTACTGCTGCTGCTGTTGTTGTTGTTGATCGTAGACGTCTTGCATGTCGTTGCTGTTTTGCAATTGGTGTGGGCACCGCTCGTCGCGCCCGGCACGGCTGACGGGGACATGGTGCACGCTGGGAGATCGCGTCTTGGAAATAAAGCCAAAGTATGACTGTGTTTCAGTCACTTAGATCTTCACGAGAGTTTGCCAAGACGGGTTGCAAAGGAAATGAGGGCGGGAAGAAGGGAGGGGGGGAGGGGGGGGGAAAGACGAGACAGTCAGTCTTTAGGAATTTTCGTCACCGACAAGGAGTGTCTAGCTATGGCTCAACTACCGTGCCTTGCACGTTACTAGGCCTGCACCAAGGCGCAGTTTTTCTGCCTCTGTGTGGGGATATCATGGCTTGGTTCCATGTTGCCGAAGGGCCTAGGGGGGAGGGGGTGTGGTTGGATGTGGGCATTCCGTAATTCTGGCCTTTTAGAGTTGATGAGATGCGGACTAAGGCCGAAGGCACATAGGCAATTAGTAGCGTGGTCTCAACGATTGCATAAGGGTATTACGCGCCAGAGTCTGACCACGGGGCGAGTGGATTGGGCAACGGGTGAGGTAGGGCAAGGTTTTGGACATCTGTCGCTTCTTGGGCATGGTGGGGGTACAAAGTGACGTGGGTGTAATGGAGGCACGACAGTTCTCCGGCTTAGCATCGCGCTGCCGAGGTACGTCAGCCCAGGCACAAGCGCCTAGTTCTAAAGCGTGTTAGTCTCCGTGGTCGCTTTGACTTCTGAGACGTCGTCCGGGGGCTGTTGTAGCTGTTTTTTTTTGTGGTCCATGAAGGCTAACGGGCCGCAAGGTAGCATGCTTCATGTGGTATTACGTTGTGTTTTCTGCAAATGAAAACCGTCCATTGACGGCTGCTTACTTTGTGTACGTCTGCTCTTCCGGCACACCAGACTCTTCACCATCGATTCGTGCGCCCTCCAAGCCCATCTTGCTCGTGTCGTATCCATTGGCCGAGAGGTATTCCCTAAACTTGATGTCCTCTTGGTCAATCGTATCCTGTCCAATGTGGGGAAGCAGCAACACCAAGGCAGCCGCCAGAAAGGCCAGCGATGACGCTACGAAGAAGGGGTTCCGCCCGGCCGCAATTTCGTCATTGCCTGCAGCTTTCTGGATAGCATCGAGTGCGTAAGAGCCGGCAAAAGCTCCAATCTTGCCTACTGCAGCTGCGATACCGTAGTACTGTCCTCTGGATGCTGTTGTTAGCTTCTGGGCATGGTGCACACCAAAAAGAAATTTTTCCCAAGACATACCGAATGCCAGTAGCGCAAGTCTTGGATGCGACCAAACCAATGTTGTCTCCAGGACCAAACTCGCCGAGCGCCAGGAAAATACCGTATACAACAACAAACCCAGCAACATTCTCAGGCTTACTCAGCCAGGGGTAGCATCCAGCCATGATGAAACCGACGATGCCTTGCAAGACGACCCCAATACACAAAGTCTTTTTGGGGCCCATGGACGGCATATCGGCGACAAAGGCACCTGCAAGGCAGCCCGGCATGTAGAAAAAGTTGATGAGAATGTTCCAGGCCAGACTCTTCCACAAGGGCGCAGACTTTCCCAGCAGGTTAGCCAGGATGGATGTTGCGTAGATGCCAAACGAGTAGGCGCTAAAGTCGTATATGAACCAGATGAGACTGACAATGGTGAGACGGAACCAGTAGTACTTGATGATTAACAGCCATGGGGTTTGGGCCTTGGCCAGAGACTCGCGCTTGAACGCTTCTGGTTCCTGGAGTTTGAGACGAAGGTAAAGCAGCGAAAGAGGGGGTATAATGCCAATGCCCAGACAGACGCGCCAAGCGACTCGCAGATGGTTTTCGCCTGTGATGACGACGACGACCGTGGCGACGATTGCGCTGATGAAAAAGGCCAAGTCGATTTGGACGTTGGTGAAGAGGATAAACCACTTGTTTCTTGAGCCCTCCTTGAGCTCGCCCGTCGACTCGGCACAGCCCACGCTGCCGGCTGGATATTCTCCGCCGATGCCTATAGCAAGTTAGCTTCTGTAGTCAGCAAGCGGCATTTCACCGTCTTACCAATTCCCAGGAAAAAGCGATATACCACCAGCGCCGTGAGCAGACCACTTGGGCTACCACCGGCTCCATACGAAGCGGTACCCAGTATCGCAAACAGGATGATGATAATCGTCGACGCCATCAAAGACCATTTTCGCGAAAAATGATCAGATGTGTAGCCGAAAAACAGCATGCCGACGACGGTGCCTGCAAACGTAATACTCGAAACATTGGCCTGCGCCGAGGACGTCTTGTACGAATCAGGGTAGATTGTCTTGAGCATGGTGTTTACAGGCCCGATGATCTACACGTGGATTAGCCTTTTGTTTTCTCGCCATGTTGTTTCATTCATCCAAGGGCGCGTCTGGGCCAGGGTCCAGTTGTCGCGTCGGGAGTTTGGTTTCGCTTTTTGGGTCGAACCGTACATTGTTGAGGTATCCATCACTAAAGAGACCAGCACCACAGGCAATAACGGGCCACAGGCGTTCCCAGCGGCCTTTCTCCGTCCTTGCGACACTAACGCGACGCTCGGCGTCCTTCTCCGTGGTCTCGCGTTGGACTTCTGCGGCAGAAGCCATGGCTGAGGCTGCGCGTACGCCGTCGCGAAGATGTGCTCAGGTAGGTAATATTGTCGTCGCGCGATTTCTTGCGAGTCGCCACGTGAAGGGCCGTTTGATTGCAGAAAGACGCCGTTGTACGAGGAACAAAGCGAGAGTTTTTTTTTTCTGTGAGCGCACAGCCCAGTAGTTATCGGTCTCTCTTTTCTTCAAATGCGATCCTTGCGGAGATGCTGAATGGTGCCGCTGCTGCGGGGCCATGAAATGCCGTGTGATCAGCCTCTTGCTTCAGGCCAGGCTGGGCCAAGTGTAGACGCAGACCCAGGCGCCGTGGCCAGTCAGAGGGCGGCAAATATGCCACAGGGTGTGTCTGTCAGTGTGAGTGGCGCAGATAGAACTGAATCGTGGCACTGAACGACTCCTGAAGTAGCAGGTGTCAACATCCGGCACGCGAATACCGAGACATGGTCGTCGTCAGCCGGGGGGATCCTCGAAGGCTCGACTACTTACTCATCACTCACTATCCGGAGGAGGTTGTGCGGCCGCGGCATCAGATAACAGAACAAAGCCTCCTCGGCCCATGGTCGTCGTGCATTTGGGGCCTGCGAACAGAGCGTCGTCTTCTCCAGCCACGGATGCCAGTCTTTTGCATGGTGCGTCATCATCACCAAAGTCAAGCTTTTGCCATGCTTTGTTGGAGCGGTGCCGAAGCATCAGCACTGGACCGGATTGAGCAGCTAGTGCCGACGCCACATGAAGCTTGACCGGCCAATGCCAGGCTGCACGTGACGTGCTGCACGTGACATGTACCTTCACCCCAGCCACTCGGCAAACTCGACTGTTTTGATGGACGACATCTGCGCCTGTGTGAGAAAGCTGCTATCTCGATCATCTGTCCTCGGCATGGTACGTACCTGGCGCATTGTACAGATACCCTGGGTTGACACCCCAGGGCTTATGAAGCGACTCTCGCTGCAACAAGCCGCCGAACGCCCGAAGAGCGACCCTTCTCCCAGCCAAAAAACAGGCCATTGTGCACTTTTTTCCCGAGTAGATCGACCGCGATCAGAGACGACACGCACAGGGACTTGATCGATGCATCGGGGGCGCGATGAACCATTGCTGGTTCAGGGATGATTACGACGTGTGGCGATGGCAACGGGGGACCGTACACAACCGGCACGTGGGGCAGCTTCTAGTGCTGGTATGAATGCTGTTCCGAGAAGCACGCCGCCCAAGACTACGCCGATGCAGACAAGCGTCTATCGAGCAGAAGGCATCATGCGCAATATGCCCAGATGGTGTGTCCCGACATGAGGCCGAAACATGGGGGCACCATCGCTACACGATAGCCTCATCGGCCCGAACGGCGCGCGGCCGAGCCACCCACCGAGCGGCAGTTTCCAGCCCGGCCTGGGGGGTGCCACGACGACGTATTACCTATCCACGGTTTTTCTTTTCCGCAATCTCTCCACGTGGGGCTTGCAATTATACTACATACCATCTATGCTGGTCGACGCTGATGCATTAGCAATTATATTTTTTGGGGGGTTGCTTCGTGTGGGCGTGGCGGACAGAAAAAAGAAACAGGCAGGCAGACATGTCGGCATGCTGCTGCAGGGTATCAAATGAAAGAACGACAAAAGCCAATGCATGCATCCCCATCCCCTCCCCCCACCATGTCTCTCCCCTCCCCCCCCCCGTAGCTCCACCTTACTTCGTATCAGACGGCTTCATGTTCTCAAACGGCAATGGTGACGTCGGAGCACTCGTCGCCTGAGCACTCGTCGCCTGTGCACGAGCGTTGGCTCGGTCCATTTCCGCAAACCAGTCGTCACTGTCTTCCCGCGTCAGGCTCTTTGAACTCTGGTTCTCGCGACTGCATGTCCGGTATAGGTGGTGTAGAGAGTCTTGGCTTGGACGGGTGCCAAAGTCGGCAAAGGAATTCCCAATCGACGAGGCATTGCTGGGCGAACGGCCGGTATGGCCCAGCCCTGCAGACCGCACTGATAGAGACCCTTTGCTTGGCTTTCGGTCGTGGGTGCTTAGCGAAAGCTTCTCGCCAGACTTGCGAGTGATGTGATCCGAGACCCTCGTGACGACGCCCATCTTGTTTTCTCCACTTGGTGTGCTTTTTCGGTCGTTCAGGCTAATGCCACCGTTGGAATCAAAGCTCTCATGCCTCGTCACGTCCTCGACACGAATCTCGACTTCGTTGACGACAAAGATCTTGTTGGATGCCAGCGTCGCAATGGCGGGCCAGAAGATGGGGATAGAAGCCGTGATGATGGCGAAGTTGACCTCCAGAACGGCAAAGATGTACACGAGCGGCGTATAGAACGACATGTCAA
This sequence comes from Exserohilum turcica Et28A, assembly GCF_000359705.1. Classification (NCBI taxonomy): domain Eukaryota; kingdom Fungi; phylum Ascomycota; class Dothideomycetes; order Pleosporales; family Pleosporaceae; genus Exserohilum; species Exserohilum turcicum. The sequence goes on along the minus strand of NW_007359981.1, from coordinate 95,025 downwards.
TCACAGGCACCGTACCAGCGCGGTTGACTGAAAGAGCAATGATGCGGCCTATTGCCACTACTACTGCACTGGTTGGCCGTCAGCATCGTCCTATTCGCTCCAATCCATCGGCTATGCACAACGTACCTGGATCCCATAATGAACAAGCCAATCAACCCCGCTCGGCTCTTGCCTGCAATCCTCAGTGCAGTCATGAATGGAACTGGCAGTAGCAGCACCAATATGTCGAGCACCGAGTTGCTAACAGCATGGCCCAGAAACATGGCGAAGAACTCCTCCGGGTCCTTGCTGCCCCAGCCAATGCATTTACCTGGCACCAGCGGATCCCAGTTTTTTGCAATGGGTCTGCATGAAAAGAGTGCGAGGGGAAAAAAGGTCAAGCCCCACGCACTACACACGGCAATCATGCCCCACGTGAGACGCCGCGAGAGGTGATATATGCGGGTTGAAGTTGATGGTGCAGTTTCGGCAAACAGCCGCAGATACTGAAAGAGAATCGACAACTTGATCAGGGTCGAACTAGCAGCATATGCAGCGTTGGTGGAGTAAATGTGCTGCGTCCAATGTCAACAAAAAAAAACACATTCAACATGTTCAAAAGCGATTCAATACCTTGAAATAATTGACGAGATGTGTCCAGTCCAGCGTCCACAGGTGCAGACCTAGGCCATCTTTCGGCACTACACACACACAGCACGGTCAGCCAGCTGCGCGGATTGGGCCGGCTTCGGGGGGGCACACGTACTCCGACACACCATGATATCGCCCACAAAGCTTGCAATGGCTGCAAGAACGACAAAGAAGTCATCCCAGCCCCAGAGCCGATCCTTGAGACGAACCCATAACCGCAGGCACACGGTGAGAATGGCAACGCCCTAGCTGATGTTAGTTGAGATGTTCAAGAAATTCATGGATAATTCAGGAATGCCGCATACCAGGAAAGCAATCGTTATTCCCAAGATGGTAGCGGGTTGGTTCAGAGTCGGTAGATGAGCATTATCTGGGTGATTCTTTGGATTTGTAAAGTAGTCGGTGTTGTTGCTCATGGTTACTTTGCTCGCCCTTTTTTTTCTTCTTCTTGGATGCCTTTTGAAGAGTCGTACTTGGATGGGGCAGTGCGGAAGAGCGGATTTGGTGCGTATGGTTGATATTAACTAGTAGTAATGGAACTCCATTACGGGGGGGGGGGTTTTCTTGCCAGCCTTGGGCAAAGAGAAAGAAGTCGGAGGTGAAGCAGGGGGGGAGGAAACGGGTAGCTCTTGGGTAGGGTCCAGATTATGGAGGCAGGTGAGGCTGCACGTCTGCCGAGGAGACATGGTGACCTAATACTTAAGTCCTAACGGGTGGGCCATCCCAAGGCGGATGTCAAGGTCATGACCCGCATGCGTTACACCTCCCTAAAGCACATGGTGCAACCCCTGCTGTCCCGCATGGAGGATCAAAACTGGGCCATGCAGCTAGCGGCAGGGAGCGCCTGTACAAGTCCGAACCCCCTGCCGTGATAGGTTGTCACACAGGGCTTGCCACTATGGCTATCATGAGACGCCGCCATCCGTGCTCTCCGTAAACGTTTTTCCCTTGAACGACGGGGGCTAGTGCTCAGCAGCGTGGCGGCCCACTAGTTACAGTAGGCCATCTGGACTCGGACAAAGACACCCCCTCTAAAGATATCTAGGACTAGTAGTAGTAGTAGTGTGTCGTTTTAGGGGGGGCTGGACACATGGCAACTAGGAGCCTCCCGGCTGGTGTTTGGTATGCTGATTTGATCCGACTCGAGTGACGGGAGATGGCGAGCAACAAGGTGGTGTGATGGCGAGCAAAAAGCGCACAATGGTTGCTGGCATGGCGGGCTTCTATTGGCACCCCGCAAAGCAGTCTTGTGGACAGTCGGCTGAAACAAGATAGGCCAGAACTCTGTTGCGTTTGGGAGGAAAGTGGAAGCGTGGATGGGGGGCACGAGTTCTTGTTTTTTTCTTTCTAGTGCTGCGCGCTGCATGCGACTGGCGTGCTGCAATGTCGCTTAGTTGGGAAAAAGAAAGGTGCTAGCCGGTCGCCTACACGTTCGGAGGGCGAGGACAAGCGACGATGCTGGCGATAATGGCCTTGTATAGCCAGGGAAGGCAGAGGCGCCGGCGACGATCCAAACCTTGGTATGGTAGTTCCCGCTGGTGGCGCCGTTGGGGGAGGACGAGGGAGGATGGGGAACAGAGAGAGACGTGCGCCGTCTCTCTCTGGCAAGGCAATCTTGTCTGATACTGGCACTGGCACTGGAGACGGGGGCCCACCGGGACGAGTGAATTTGCGTATATACGACTTTGGCCCTGGCCCCTTGTCAGCAGCGTTTCACCACGTCGATCCAAGTTGAGGGGGGAGCATGTCGGCCGCACCGCGTGGCCAAACCAACCGTTCGCATCACAAGCGCGAGTGTCGAGCCAATGACACTGTACAGGGCACGCTCACAGCAGGCGGACAGTCGTGATGGGTGGAAATGCGGTTGACGTTGCTTGCCTGCCTACTAGCCAGGCACGCGCTCGTGTGGACGGCTGGCGGGCGTGTGGGCGGCCATGGTGGGCTGTGGGCGCGACGAAACGGCGCTTCTGATGCGGGCCGGTCGTGGCCCATTCCAATGCCCACAGCCCTTCCCATCTTGACTGTGGGTGCATCACGTTAAACCTCCTATTCGCCGTGACGGTGCCCTGCAGGGGAGTGTCGGGGGTGTAAACCATTCGAGCCTACGCTTCGGGCGCAGGTCGGCAGACAAACGTCGTAGCGCTTCCCACGACACAGGCACGCCATGTCCAAGAGGCCATCCGTCGTCCTTGGTCCGCGCGGCAGCCATGACAAGCACAAGCAATCGCCATGTATACGGACGTGACTGTCAAAAGTTCTTGCTGAGGCGCGGATCCATCGGACCGAATTCTCGTCATAACCTTTCCACGATTAATTCAGCGTCTAGGTACAGTAATGTAGCCTAATATAGTTAGCCTACTACTACAAGTGTACACTTTAGGAGCTATTCTTTTCTCTAAACTTATATTTTAAAGCCTTTTAGTTGCAAATAAAGTACAATTTATAGTCTTTGGCTGTATTTTTTGGTGGTAACCAAGCAGCCCCTGTCAGCAAGAACTTTTGAAAGCCACCTCTGTACTTACTTATTGCATGTGCCCGATGGGGAGACGGGAGACTTGGCACCAGGTGGAGAGCGGCCTTGTCCAAGCTGTCGCACGCAGGAACCGCCAAACAAATGCGCCGAGTTGCTGACTCTTGCTGCTTGTCCACATGAACACAGTCCTGCCAGGGCCCGCGTTTTAGTGGTGTGTGTGTGTGTGCTCGCTATCCATGGGCTGGCGGCAGCAAAGACGACGAGACGATTGGTGTAGGATGCAAGGGGGGGGGGGGCGGTTGAGAGGGCGCTGTGCTAGGTGCAGGCGAAAAGGGCGGCGTACGCATACTACTAGGCACTAAGTATCTCCATGCATAGCTACAGACATACGTACACCCAGTACCTACATACATACAGACTACGCCTACATGCTGATAATGGCGACCACGGCGACCATTCGTGCTCGCCAATCTCAAGCCGCTGTGTCGCAAATGAGGGGAGGCGATCCAGATCTCACCATGTCTAGCCCTTTCGGTTGCCTTGCTTTGCAATGGCCACCTGGCGAGACGGTGCATTTCACACATGGCTCGGCCAGTTACTAGGAATCAATCTGCCCATCCCATCCATGGCCTTCTCACGCGGATGCTGCCACATGTCACTGTCCTGGGCTCCACCGGCACCCGGCACTAGGGTGCATGCAAGCTACCACTACTCGACATGACAACCATGTGTTTTTTCTTCTTCTTCTTCTTCTTCTTCTTCTTCTTCTTCTTCTCCTTGTTGTTGCTGACGGGCCTCAATTAATCCGCTCAATCGCCTGGCCGGACCTCCGTCGGTGCGAAGAAGCAGAGAAGGGAAAGAAAGAAAGAAAGAAAAATTCCTTGGGCGTCTGCATGAGGGCGACGTAAGTATCCGAGTGTGTTCCGTCCACCATGCCGTGCTTATCCCGCCAATAGCTAAATCAATTCGACTTTGTACGGTTTGAGCAACCTCTTGAGATTACCGCTTACTTTTTCCACCAAGACCATGTCCTTGCCAGGCCATATAGACGATGAGACAAGACTGATATAGCACAAACCCTATCGGTACCGTACCGATCCGCGTGCTCCGGCGTACGTGCCTGGGTAGGGCAGTGTAATAGATATTCGTATTGCCAATGCCATGATGGTGTTGAATGACACAGGCAAAAAGATGAGACTGCATGCACCTACTACTGTATGTCTACCGTATGTAGTACTTATGGCGGCACTCGGGACTCGGGACTCGGCCCATTTGAGCGCCATGCCCTGAACAGGCGCTTTTCCGGAGCCATGCTTGGGAACCCATGGAAGGATGACGCCAGACTGCAAGTGACAGTGGGTCGCATCCCAGCCTCTGCCGTGGCCAGGATCGCCCGATCCCCTTGATGCTGTGATTGTTCTGGCGGTGCGGCTGCAGTCACGCTGTCTTGTGTTTTTCCGCACGCCTTTTTGTTATTGCCATGGCCGTCGCCCAAAGTGGACTAGCGTGCATATGGCACTACACCCTCTCCGCCAGGAAAAAGCAGGTGGGCGTCGTCGGCGTCTGCTGCATGTGTTAGCCAAGCGGTTTAAATTGCCATTGGCCGGCGTTGCAAATGGAAAAGATGCACGTATCGGCCGACATGCTGCTCGCTGTGTAGGTGTAGTGTACTAGCTATTCCTTCTTCTCATCAACTAACTGGTGCTTTTGCCGTCTAGCCCCGGCACACAGCGGCATGGGCGGACGTCTTAGCCGTGCTCAGCGAAAAGAAAAAAAAAGAGCAAAGATGGCACGGCAGAAGCCATGGCCTTGGTCCAGCTGCAGCTCCCAGCCATGTACGCACTCGTACAGTAGAGCGATACTATTAGTCTCCGCCACCAAATTACGCCGCCACTGCGCACAGCATCCAAGAGCGCGGCCCGCCTACTGGTCGCCGGCCTGGGCCCGTCCACGACGTCTTTGTGGTGATTCAAGACCCGCTCCACGTGCCTCCACGTGCGATAAGAACCCACATTATTCCTCTCGTCAAACCCCATGGTTTCAGCATGAATCCTTTGTGCAGAGCAGTCTCTTTATTCCAGACTATTCACGCCATACCCACACAGTGGCTCCCTCCACGTTTCTCTCCGTCTCTCTACATGTACTTACGTACAGAGAATGCAGAGATAACTACTCGACCCCGCACTCTACCTACCAACTCAGCTCCACCGTTTCAAAATGGACATCGGCATACACCTACATGCACACGCTGGTTTCACGCTTTCCCAGGATCATGACATGGCGGGGTATCCCACATGGCGTTAGGTCTTGGTACATGACATGTCACACACATATAGCACACGACATATACGACACACTATTGTGGTGACGCCATTGCCGTTTAACCTAGTTGGTAACAAGTCTTTGCTATGTTGCTCTACACCACCGTAGCACTGACACATGGAGTCTCGTATACTTACACCTCGACACACGTACTAACCTTGGTCATACACCTACTCCCACCTGCATACGCTCGCCCGCTCAACACGGCAAAACAACTACATCTACCACCCGACCTTTTCCGTTCAGACAAGGCACCCCAACCCCCACCATAGCAACACTAGCACGAACACTAACAACAATAACAATAACCCCAACACCAACAAGTCTAGTTGATTTTTCTTTCACCCATGCATCCACACACAACCACATTTCCAAGCTAGCCAGTCAACTCCACCAACTTGACCACCTCGGTTCTAAAAAAAAACAGACACACAGACACACACATCGATTGATGGCCAAGTCAATAAGGCCCACCGTGTCACAGAGTAGTAAAAGCGGCAAGTTTAGCCTAGAGCCGAAGAAAAGCAAATGGAGGCGGGAAAACGTGAAAAGGAGAAGGGAGGAGGGAATATGGGGGTTCATGTGCTTTGGGGTGAGTATGGATGGATGGATGGATGGATGGCTTGGAGATGTGGTGTTGAGTGAGTGAGTGAGTGAGTGAGTGAATGAGTGAGTAAATAACCAAGTAAGATGTAAGTAAGAAGATAGATAGATAGACAGTATGCATAGGTAAGTGAGGGAGTGAGGGAGTGAAATACATCAGAACAGTGTACAAACATGGGTTTACTGTACTAACGCCGAGGGCACTGTTACACTTGCAGTCATGAAAACAATGATTCACATATCGAGTTCAGCTAATTTAGACTGAGGAGTTATTCTATAAAGACGTCTAGTGAACGAGCATAGTTATAACTAGCTGTATGTACGCACAAAAGCACACACTTGTTTCCTTGACAAACCACAAACACCAAAACACACATCATGTACATGTCGACAACACAAACCTCACAAGCACTTGGAACGGCAAAACGGAAAAACAGGAATTAGCTCACTCACTACCGCAATGAGTATCTGTATCACTAGAAAAAAAATGAAAGAGTCGAACAAGATGCAATTCCTCGCCCACCCACACGCTCCGCTGTTTTCCTTATCATTCAATGGTACATGACTTCTTCTCCCCCCACCACTACCCCCTTTGACTCTCATGCAGTCTTCTTCCACTGTGCCCACACGCCCAACAACGAACTCGTGGTTCCCGCAAGACCGACAATACCGTCGTCCAGGTCAACCCAGCCGAGAGCCGAGCTGGGAATGGTGATGTCGCAAAGATCGCTAATCAGCTGCACCTTGACAGCATTCAGCTCCACCTGCACCTTCTTTGTCTCGACCACCTTCTCCGGGTCCGAAGAGGCCGTGAGCGCCTTGGAGCGCTGCAGCAGGTTGTAGTACGAGTACAAGCCCGAGGCAATGGAAAAGGAGATTCCGGCGAACCACGCGCGGTAGCCCTCGCGCAGCAGACGAGGGGCAAATGAGGATTTGCGGATGGCGGTTGCGTCGAGCTGCGTTGTCACATGTTAGCTTGCTGTGGCGCATTGGATTCCTCGGCCAAAGAGACGTACCACGCAAGCGTTATCGCACAGCATGTAAAGTGCATATCCCAGCTGTCTTCCAATGGCGGTGAACCTCAGGACGGGGTCCATGGTCTTGGAGTCGGTAGCAATGGCGGCAGCCTTGAAGTGCTCGACAAACTTGCCCACGCGCATCAACTTGCGCGTTGCGCCAAACTGCTTCTTGGTGGCATCGAAGGGGGCGATGGCCGACGTGGGGCGGTTGGTGCGGTACAGGTACCATGCCAGGAAGCGGGAGAAGTACTGCAGCGTTCGCAGCACTTTGTCGCGCCCGACTGTCTTTGCGTCAGAAGCGTCATGGGCATTGATAGCCAGGCTATCCGCTGGACGAGGCCATGGCCACAGAGCAACACATACCAGTTGTCGCAACAAACTTGAGGTAATGCGCCACCGTCGGGTGGTAAACTAGAGCGTCGGCAACCATGAAGACGGCTTTCCAAGGGTCCGGATATCAGGCTGAGCAGGTATCGCGAGGGCGAGGCAAGGACAAGACGGGCTTGGGCGTGCAGAAAGCGTCGAGACGCTGGTGGCAGAGATGGCGAGGGAGAGATGGCGAGGGAGAGGAAAAGCAGTGGGGTGGAGAGAATGGGATGGAGCGTCTGGGGAAGCGCAAGAGCAAAGTGCGGAGCCCGGTGCGGAAGCCAAAGGGAGTCGGTCGCTCGACGTGACGATTGCCGGGGAAAACGCGACCACCTCGGCAACTCGATCCGCACGTCACATTGTCGCTAGCAAATGGACGTGACGCGCCCGCCGTCGCCAAACACATGTCATGTCTTGCCTGCTGACTTGCCCATGGCTCTGGTGAGCGGCAGATGTCTCCTCCAACTCGTCGCTTGTCTTTGCTTTTCTTACTTTTGCTGTGCACGGCACTGCTGTCAGGGCAAGGGCAATGGCTGTTGAGCTGCCGTCCTGTAGCCTCGGTTTCGCTTGCTGACCCAGCATGCCCGCCAAGACGTATGCATCGCTGCTTTCTCACATTGCAAGCATCCAGTAATCTTGTCTAGTCGACATTCACTCGTATTCAGCCCTGCACACGGGTATCCTGTACATCTGCCCATGTCCTGTACATCGTACATGTCCTGTACATCGTACATGTCCTTCCCCCCTCATTACCCCCGAGAGATGCATCCCAGAACCACAGCGCCCACCCACCATACTACCCCCCCCCCTTCACACCTTGTAAAAACAAAACGCATGATAAAAGTCTGCAGCCTCCAGCTCCTCGTCTGAAGTCAGCAGCCGGCCCGTCGCACGATCCCTAACCTTCATGACTTCACTCAGCGGACCCAGGATCGGATCGTCCTTTTGCTCCTCCCAAATCTCCCTGAACGGCTTGCGGTATTGCAGCTCGAGGTTGAAGTCTTCGGCCAGCGCACGGAACGCCTCCCATGGCACAACGTACTCGGGCGCCTCGACAGCCTCCGTCAGCCAGTATGAATACTTCCACCCATACGGCGGGCGGAACGTGCCGTCGGGGGGTGTCTTGCCAGGAAACTTGACACTGTAGATGCTGTTGCCCCAGCTGAATCCTTCATCCTCAACCTCGCCATCTTCCTGCTCCTCCTTTGCCTTGTCCTTGTCCTTTGCCTCGGCAGCCTTGGCGCCATTCGCGTGCTCCGTCTCGCCGGGCTTTGGGCTGTCGAGGCTCTTTTCGGGGTCCCAGTCGTCTTCGTCGTCGCTTGCAAACGTCGGGCGGTCATCGTCGTCCTCGGCACCGCCATTCGTCTCCGGGGGCGCCGTGCCCTTGGCCTTGTGGTGCTCAATCACCTTTTGCGACAGCACGTCCGAGTTGGGAATGCAGCCAATGAAGCGCCCGCCCTTCTTCAGCGCGCCCGCCACGTTGCGTAGCATGCCCCTGGCTTTGGCCTCGCTCTCAAACGCATAGTGCATGCAGAACATCATCGTGACCATGTCCCAGCCACCGCCCCCCCAGCGCTGGCTCATAGCGTTGCCCTGTCCTGCACCGGCATCGATGCCCACCTCCTTGATGATGGGAATGTCCCCGAGCCACTCGCCAAAGCAGTCCTTGGCGTAGAACTCGGCGTGGAACAGACGTCGGTTCTTCCTCTGCATCTGCGTGAACCGCTCTCTGGCCTGCCGGATGGACACGTCTGCCGGATCGCAGCCAACGTAGAGCTCGACCTTTCTCGACTTCTCCCACTTGCCCAAGTCGCCGCCCTTGCCACACCCGACATCCAAGATCTTGAGGTTTCGCTCCTCGCCAATGAACTTTTGGATGATGGACGACTTGACCCAATTGTTGAAGCTGCGCAGTCCCTTGATCTTGCTGTCCGTGTTGCGCCACTCGCGGCCTCGCTCCGGCACCATATTGTAGTGCTGCTTGACGACATCATGCACGCCTCGCTGTGCAGCCTCCTCGTGTGCCCGTCTGGCAGCTTCTTCCTCTCGTGCTTGCTGTCGCCTGCGGGCAGCCTCTCGGTCGGCCTGAGGAACTCGCGCACCCGCTCCAGGGCGCTTCCGTTGGCGTGGTGGTGATCGAGACGGCGATCTCGACGGCGAGCGTGCGCGTTTCCTGCTGTCGTCGACGCCTGCCATTGTATAGCTCTTTATTTATGTTGCTCGTTTACGGGGATCTTGCACGTCCGACGCGTGCCTCAGGATACGCTTGGTTGTGAAATGGGCACCTTTGGGTCAGAGAGGATGAGGAAAAAAGGCCGGATGGGGAAAGCGAAGGTGGCTTGGATCCGGCAACGAGTCGGTACAAGTAAAGGAAAGGCATTGCCTGAAAGGCGCGGTTGCGCTGGTTGCTCTAGTCTCCGCGTTTCGACCATTCAAGGGCCGTGCGCGAGCTTGACCTGCGGAAGTTCAGCGGCGGGCACGACGGCCCCATCATCATATCAACCAACATCGCCCACTACACATCGCCCCCCCCTCCTCCGCCCCTTTCCCACCACACCGTCACCATCTCCATTTCACGCAACCAGCCAAGATGGGTGACCCGCAATTCGCAAAGTATCCCGACCTGCAGCTGTCGCAGCACATCTTCCAGCTCACAAATCCCGCCGCCTCGAAACAAGCAAAGCAAGCTGCCCTGAAGTCGGTGCAGGATGGCATCAAGGAGAACAAGATGGCGCCGCTGTACTGGTACCTCGCACACCCAACAGACGGCGTGCTCAATGCGTCTGGCGAGGGCAGCGTCGACCAGCCGAGCAAGAACCGGAGACCCTCTGCCAGCCTCGCGACGATGCTTGCCACGCGGACGCCCACGCTAGAAGTACCGCTGCCGTGGGACGAGAAGCTGTACGAGAGCCTCAAGGCCGAGTGCGAGAAGGAGCTGGAGGCGATACAAAAGGAGGAGGAAGAGGCAGAAGAGAAGGCGGGCGAGACAGAGGTGCAGGCCGCGCGGGGAAAGCGCGCGGAGCTGTACAACCGCATAGGCGACAAGGTACGTTGACGGGCGTCTCGGCCGTGATGCGGCCGTGTTGACAGCGAGTAGGACAAGGCCATTGCCAGCTACGAGGCCATCTTCGAGAAGACGGGCATCCTGGGCACCAAGATCGACCTCGTGCTTGGCTAACATGGCCATGTGCGGCAAGGCGACGGGTGCAATATCCACGGTGATTACATGTGCATGCAGACAGCTAGGCAAAAGGACCGCGTCTTGAGTCTCTTGTTGATTTGGTCTTGCATTCACCAGCAGTCTTTGCGCTGCTGTCGTCTAAGCCTACACCATCCCATCATCATTACACATGCATGCGCCCAAGCCACACGTCTAGCCACGCTCGCTTCCCCGCAGCCTGACTGCCTGCCCGTACTTCTGCAGCTTGGTGATGAGCTGGTCGCCCTGCTTGACCACGTCGGCGTACTGCTTGTTCTTGTCGTCGGGCCGGTTCGTCTCGATGATGCCCTTGACGCGGTCGATGGTGCAGGGGATGCGGTCGGCGGCGATGAAGCGCGCAAGGTCCCTGGCCAGAGTCAGCATACACTACAAGCACATCGTCTCCAAACACCCCACTTACTTGTCGAGAAAGTCCACAGTGACGCCAAAGTCCCGGGCCATGCTCTCCAGGCCCACCACGCGGTACGACTGCAGAAGCTGCTGGTACGCCCGCAGACGCATCTCGCGCACGTACCAGCCCCGGTGCTCGTACATGTAGCGATCCTGGCTGAGGAAGTTGGTCTCGACCTGGCCCAGAGCCCCAAAGAAGCCCTTGTAGTCGCCCTCGTACAGGCTCTTGACCAGCTTGGACAGCGGCGAGAAGTCGACGGCCACCTCTGTGTCTTGTGAGCCGCCAAGCGTCGTGAGGTTGACCAGTGTCGGCACCGGCGTTGCCGTCGAGCCTGATGCATCCGCCATCTCCTCGTCGCCCGCCGACGGCCCAGCCGACGCCTGTCCAGTAATGGCAGAGAGCTTCTCCTCCGAGGTACCGACAATCGCCTTGATCTCGGGCGCATCCACCACCTTGGACTTGAAGTCGACACGCTTGAGCGATACCGAGCCCGCGAGAATGGCGTAGACGACCAGGTTCGAGTAGCTGCACAGCTCGTAGCTGGTAAATGTCGACAGACTGTCGAGCAGCAGCGGCGCAGCCTGCGAGTGTGATCGGACAGTGAGGTAGTGTAGTCCCGTGTATGCCTTGAGGCGATTGCGGCGGTCCCAGTCACCGCCGCTCTCCACCAATGCGCTGGCCCGGTCGATCGACTTCTTTGCGAGTATCCTGTCGCCGAAGAAGAGGGCAATGCGTATTATGGCCCGCTATCTCCGGGGCGCCGCTCAGGGCGAGCATGGCTGCAATATGCGGTGAGGGCAGGCGGGTGGGGGGGCGGCGGGCGGCGGGCATAGGATTTGTTTTGCAGCGCAGACATGTGTTATGTATAAATACATATATAATATCGCGTCTTGCACGCCCACGCCCACACCCGCGCTCGCATTACATCGCCCGTTAGCAAGCTCTGCTCGCCGCAGCAGCCAAAGGGCCCACGCCAGATGTGGGGGGGATCGGCCCAGCACACGCACAAGCAGCAACCCAATGTCGCCGCCATCGGCTCGCGCTCTTTGCGCCCACGGTGGCAGAGCATGGCGCGCCAATGGCAGCGCCCGCTCAAGAGGTACTTTGCTTTTCTGTTCTCCTCCCGCTCGCACATACACATACGCTCTCTGCACGCCCGCTTATCAGATGGCCTGAAACTCTATACCCCTCGCGCCTGGGGCCGCGCTACCACGGGCGAGCGAGCGAGGGGCACAGGATTTGTCGTGGGTGAAGCACCGTGGGTGGGGCTCCACGCGCCTCAGCTCGAAAAATACAGCCCGTCTCTTGACGCAGCCTCGTCTTGGTGTTTCGAGTACGTTGCGGGATTTAGCATCGTACACAGCAGACGCTTTCTTCACCGGCGCTATAAGTCTCGCACCAGCTGGTTCCTGTGCTCACCACTCTAGTCCTGTACAGCCTCTCTTCGTCCCCCCGCCCGCACACACGCACCATCATGTCCAAGAAGGTCCTGAACATCGGCAACATCAACCCGCACGTCAAGGCAGCCCAGTATGCTGTCCGCGGTGAACTAGCCGTCCGCTCCGAGGAGTACCGCGCGAAGCTGGCCAAGGGCGAGGCCAAGGACCTGCCCTTTGACACTGTCATTGCAGCCAACATTGGCAACCCCCAGCAGCTCGACCAGAAGCCCATCACCTTCTTCCGCCAGGTGGCGAGTATACTCGAGAACCCGGGCCTGTTGGAGCACGAGGACGTGCTGCTCAAGAGCCTGGGCTACAAGTCAGATGTTCTCGAGCGTGCGCGGAAGCTCCTCAAGGAGGTCAAGAGCGTCGGTGCATACAGCCAGAGCCAGGGCGCCCCAGGCATCAGGCAGAGCGTGGCAGAGTACATTGAGCGTACGTACAGCAGTAACACGTCGAATCGCGGGGGTTTTCGCTGACAGCACACAGGACGAGATGGCTACCCGGCCAAGTTCGAGGACATCTACCTCAGCAATGGCGCTTCATCTGGCGTAAACACACTTCTCCACACCATCTGCGCAAAGCCCGAGACGGGAATCATGGTCCCCATCCCGCAATACCCCCTCTACACTGCCACTCTGTCGGTGCTCGACGCCCGCTGCGTACCATACTACCTCGAAGAGAAGCAGGCGTGGGGCACATCGCTCGAAGCAATCCGCTCAGCCTACGACAAGGCTATTAGTGAGGGCACAGACGTCAAGGCCATCTGCGTCATCAACCCAGGCAACCCCACGGGCGCCTCGCTGCCGGCCGAGGACATCAAGGCCGTCCTCAAGTTCGCCGCCGAGAAGGGCGTTGTTGTCATTGCCGACGAAGTGTACCAGACCAACGTCTTCATTGGCGAGTTCATCTCGTTCAAAAAGGCCCTGCGTGACCTGCAAAAGGAGTCGCCCGGCCAGTACGACCACTTGGAACTGGCCTCTCTCCACTCCGTGTCCAAGGGCATGGTGGGCGAGTGCGGGCACCGCGGCGGATACTTTGAGCTTGTTGGCTTCGAGCCAGAGGTGGCCCAGGAGATTTACAAGTTCATCTCCATTCAGCTGTGCCCGCCCGTGCTCGGCCAGTGCATTGTCGAGATGATGGTCAACCCGCCCAAGGAGGGCGAGCCAAGCTACGCGCTGTACAGGGAGGAGTATGATGGCATCTTCAACGGCCTGAAGCAGCGCGCGTATGCCCTGTACGAGGCGTTTAAGCAAATGGAGGGTGTCGAGTGCGACAAGCCTCAGGTCAGTACCGGTTGAACCGCCGCAGTCGGCCATGCTAACACGCATTCCAGGGCTCCATGTATCTCTTCCCCACCATCCACCTGCCAGAAAAGGCCATCCAGCAGGCCAAGAAGGAAGGCCGCGCCGCCGACGAGTTCTACTGCTTCCGCATGCTGGACGCGACAGGTGTCTGCGTCGTTGCGGGCACCGGCTTCGGGCAGAAGGAGGGCACTCTGCATTTCAGGACGACGTTCCTCGCGCCCGGCACCGAATGGACTGGCCGCATTGTCAAGTTCCACGAGGAGTTTATGAAGGAGTTCAAGTAGGCGGGGCGGTAGCGCAGCAACACGCCGGCAGACGGCGTAGGGTCTCGCCATGACGAAATAGACAAGTATGCCATGAATAGCATGACCCAGACTGCATGTCCAGCAGCTCCTCCAGCGCCTCCAGCGCCTCCAGCCCCTCTGCCACCCGGCCCTCGCCCGATTGCGATAAGCAGACGGGTCGGCCAGGTGGGGCGGGGTCGGGGCCGTTCCTTCCCAATCATCATGGCGACATCGCAACTGCCGCGTCTCGTACCTGAACGCACCCCGGCCTTGGCCCGTGCACATGACACTGGACATGTAGGTAGCTCCCCTACATCATCCACACGCGCTTCTCTTGCCCTCAGGCCGTCTCTCCCGCCTCCTGCTCTCCTGCTCTCCTGCTCTCCTTGTTCTTCCTATCGTCAGCTGTTCGTTCGTGCCACTTGCTTTTCCTGCGTTGCGCGTTTGTCCCTTTGCATACTCATCCATCTTACCATCCTATCAGACTGCCCTTTGCGCCAACAACGACATGGGTGCATCCCGCATCGAAACACTGCCCGATGAACTTCTTGATCTTATCGTGCAGCATGTCGAGAACCGCGCTACTCTCTACGCTCTCTGCTTAGTGTCGAGAGACATGAATCGCATCGCCACGGCGCGACTGTATGCCCATATTCAACTCGAAAAAGACGACTTTAGACATCTCCGTCCCCTAGCGCTGTTGTTCTGGACGTCTGCGCCTCACCGCCAAGTCGTGCGTTCGTTTGGTGTCCGCCATGCGTACGGCGGCAATCTGGATCCGTGGCCCCATCACCCAGAGTTGGATGCCATTATCAGCAAGAACCTCGAGCTGTACGTGAGGCCCGACGACCAGAAGCAGTGGTTCAACGAGGTCAGAGACGGCGCTGATTCGACGCGCATTGCGAGTCTGCTGTTGAGAAGCCTGCCCCATGTGATGACGATGCAATTACCTGGCTTCGAATTGGTGGATCCTGCAGGGAGAAACATGGGGCTTGGTTCGCGGCACACTGTCTGGTAGGAGCACAACGAGAGAGGTGCCGTGTTTGAGGCAATTCGACGCTCAATGGCAAAACGTTCAATGCTCGTGGTTTACAGCTCGAATACATACACTGCACATGCGCAGTAGCCGTCGATGGCGGAATTCAAGAATGTTAATCGTGCGTCTACTACTGGTCCCTGGCTGCCTGGTGCCATGTACGACAAAAATGAGACCCTTGGTACCGTCCCTCAACCTGCACAAACGCGGCCATTGGTTGGTAATAACTAACAGCCTGAACCGACAATCTCGCGCGGACCCTGTCCATTTTTGGAAATAAAAATCTTCCAGCCGTTGCAGACGAATCACTCGACATGTATATGCTTATCCTGAACAGTGGCTATGGCGAATTGAAATGCTCTCTTGACCGTGGTTAGCACGAGAAAGCTTTCGGTCACCATATATGCAGGGAATATACAAAACTAAGCAGAATGATGGGAGCCTTCAAAGTCTCTTCACTGACAATATCTTTTTTAATTCACAGAACAGCCCTGGCTGTTTCTCCATCATGTCTTTCCCTACTGTCCTCGTCGAGAAAGACTCGGATCTTGTCACACCTGAGGAAGAATCGGGCAAAAGGCCTTCCTCAGAAGCCTCCCCGGCCTCGTCCCCACCTCCGTCCTACTCGACCCCTCCGACCAAGTGGACACGTTCCTCCGGCTTTTGGCGATCCTTTGTCGCGATATGCATTCCCCTCCTTCTCTCGGCCCTCGAGGGCAGCATCACGAACACTGCCCTTCCCACCATCTCCGACGCGCTCAACCTGGGCACGAAATTCTCTTGGGTAGCCACGGCCTTTCTGCTCGCGAGTACCGTTTTCCAGCCCCTATACTCACAGCTCGGGGACATGTGGGGACGAAAGTATCCCATGATGGCTGCCATTACCATTTTCGCCATCGGCAGCGCCATTTGTGCCGCAGCACAGTCGGGCGCCGTGCTCATCACTGGAAGGATTGTCCAAGGTCTAGGTACGGGCGGAATCGATCTTTTTGCTGAAATGATACTCTGCGATATCGTCCCGCTGCGGAAGAGAGGCCCTTACCTAGCAATCAAACATGCCGCTTTCGCTCTTGGAACCACTCTAGGACCGCTTCTTGGTGGCGTGTTTGCGGAGCACGGGTGGTATTGGTGTTTTCTTATCAATCTCCCCGTCTGCGTCATCTCGCTCGTCATCATGTGGTTCTGGCTCAGTGTGGGCGGAGGCGCGAGCGACGTCAAGGGCTCGCTTGGAGAGAACCTGAAAAAGGTGGATTACATTGGCAGCGGCATCCTGACTGCCTCTGTCGTAATGCTTCTCGTTGCTCTCAGCACCGGCGGAGCACCTCAGCCGTGGAACCACCCATCCGTCGTCGTACTCATCGTCTTTGGCATCCTCGGTCTCATCTCCTTTGTCATCTGGGAACGCTCGCGCTTCTGCAAGCACCCAGTCATGCCGCCACACGTCTTTTCCAACCGCACGACAAACATCTCGTTTGGCCTGACCACGGTGCATGGCTTCATAACCTACGGCTTCCAATTCTACCTGCCGCTCTTCTTCCAAGCCGTCAAGGGGTCGTCGCCCACGGAATCCGGCATCAAAGTCATGCCCACGACACTCATCATCGTGGTGCTTGCCGCCGTCGGTGGGCCCATCCTCAGCATCTCTGGCAAATACAAGCCCATGCACATTGCGGGCTTCGCTTTGGTAACGCTCGGCCTCGGTCTCTGCACCACGCTCAGCCACGCCACGTCCATGGGCCTCTGGCTCACGTTCCAATTCATCACTGCGGCCGGCCTGGGAATTGTGATCCCCACCATGCTTCCCGCCATCCAGGTCAAGCTCCCGGAGGACTCTACGGCCGCGAGCGCCGGCGCGTGGGCCTTCTTGCGGGGCACGGGCTCGCTGTTTGGCGTTGCGATTCCCGGCGCCGTCTTCAACGTGCGCTTTGCTTCACTGCTCTCGAGCATCTCGTCTGGGGCTGCGCGCGACCGCCTCTCCCACGGACAGGCGTACCAGCGCGCGACAGCGTCCTTCATCAAGAAGTACGGGGCGACGCCCGAGGCCAAGGCCCAAATCGTAGCGGCGTTTACAAAGGCGCTGGAAAGCGTGTGGATTGTCTTTGCCGTGCTGGCCGCCCTCGCCTTCTGCGCCACTTGTCTGGAAAAGGAGTACAAGATGCGCAAGGAGTTGAATACCGCATATGGACTCAAGTCGGCGAAGCACCCCAGGAGTCAGTCAGGGAGTACGCCCGTGTCTTCGGCTTCGTCGACGTTGGCTGGGCCAACGGTTCAGACGGGTGGCCTTGTACATGGGGACGCTGAGGCAGATGAGGACCAACAAGGTGACTGTGATGTAGAAAAGGCTAACGTGGGACGCAATAATGCTGCATAGTTTTAACCATGTATGTGTGTTGTTCTGAAGTTTAGTCCTGGGGGCACACCCAGCCTCTGTCAGTTAAGTAGCTGAGCTGAGTCGCGCGTCTTTTTGTGTGTTGTGTATATTGTAGATTGCTTTTGCTTTGGGCAGTGCTCTTTTGTCTTTGGCCTTTGACCTCCTCCTCAACCCCCCAACCCCACCCCCTCCTTTCCTTTTTGCTTGGCAACATTTAGACTATTAAACCTTTTTAATCCACCTGTTCTCTCCCACATACCATGCAAATGAAAATGTTACATGCTTGGATTGTCATATGTAGTCGTAGTAGTAGCAGCACTACTTCTCAAACTAAGCATCCTCCGTCTTGCATCCTCACACCTCAACCTCGCACTCGCATACTCTCTCTTCTTCACACGCAGATCCAGTCGCCTGAGATTATATTCATGTGTTGCGCGTTGTGCAGCACGGAGATTCTGCTGCTCTTCCTCTTCCTGCTTAACTTCTGCTTCTGCTTCCTCCTGAGTACCGTGTGTGTCCTCATGCAGGTTGGTTTCCTCGAGACTTGCTAGATCAACCTGTGTATCTTGCTGTTCATCACAGAAGCTCGTTCCGGAAAGATAGTACGGCGATTGATACAGCTGGGACGCTGGATTCGGGCCCATGTCGAGCAGTGCAGTCACATCGCCCGCGGGATTGCTAAACTCGCAGTTCAGGCTTTGAAACAGAGGCGTGAAGCTGCTCGGGGCCAGTTGCGTGCACAAAGGCGATGAAGTCTGGATGCACGGAAGATGGATGCGGCGTTTGCTTGTTCGCGGCGTCAATGGAAGTGAGACGGTATGAGCAGTCGACATGGGGTCTTGTGTTGTTCGCATGTAGACATTCCCATTCGCGCCATTTTCACAAGCATCGCCATCATCACTGGTATCGAAGATAGATTTTCGCTCTGTGAATGCGACATGTAGACCCGGTATATCTTCTTTCTCTTCTTCTGTTGCGTGACATACAACCCCTTTGCTCGGCTCCATTGCAGTACCCAAGCTGGCTACGCTCATTCTCCGCGCACTCTCACATGCCTTTTCTACATCTTCGACTTGCAGCATGGCTGGAATAGAGTCATGGCGCCCGCTGTAACTCGCCTCTCGTATCCGCGCTTGGAAATACGTAGTTAGCAGGTTGTGGGCGCGCTCGCGCTGGCCAATGGTCAGGGTGGAGAGGGTGTGGATGGCGGAGAGCAGACGCAGTGGGAGGTGTGTGGGGGGTAGACTGGCGACGAGGTGGGAGGGGAGAATGGCGTTGGGAGTGGTGAGGGGGAGGGACCAGTTTTGAAGAATGGAATGGATGGTTGTTGGTTTGTCCATGGTTTATGTAGGTGGATCAAGGATATGTGTCGTTGTGAATATATGAACTCGGCGGATACGTGGTTGTAGTCTATGTGTAGATGGAAGTGCAGCCTGGGAGGTTGATGTAAGGCTATGAAACAAAGAATGGCTTGTGTAGCAAGGCTCTAGCGACTCGAGGCTTTGTTAGTGAAATCTGTAGAGAACAATCGACATCTCTTTGTTTAGATGCTACAACTGATTGTTTGGACTGGCGCTTGCTGGGGCGATGTCAATGTATTGTTATCAGTGATAAACAGAAGATTCTTTCCGTTTCTTAATAACAAGTGGTTTGAAGAACTTATCCAGATCCACGTGAAAGGTGATAGTTATCGCGAAGTTCAAGGACCTGTGATGTGTCATGCTATTAAAATAGGATATATAGGACAGCATAACTATTCTCCCTCGTCTGCAGGAAATTCGGCGGCACTAGGATATAGCCACTGCCAAACTGCCTGGTGTATTTCGAAATTTGTGTGGAATAAAGTTGAAGGAGTAGTACTATCTGGTCAATATTACCGCTACTAAGTGGGAAATGATCAGTATATAATCAAAGTCTACATGCTCATAAGAACTAGAAGCTGCCGCCACATAGCTAGCTGGGATAGATGTGCAGTATCCAAATAAATTTCATCTCTAAGCGCTTACTCTAATTTAACTATTCTACCTCAAGTCCAGCTGTGTTGCAACTACTCAAACATTGAGTACAAACATTTAATGTTCTAGTTAAGACTTCTTGAACTAGGGATAGTATGATCAGTACCATAGAAGGTAAAGCACAGTATTATTGTTTGTTCCAATTATTACATATAGAATGCAACTCAATCGCAACATGTCATACATGATGCACAGGGAAGCGTTCCAAGCCTTGATCCGTCCATCACCTTGTGTTGTTTTTCAGGATATCCTGTATACTGAGCAAGGGATTGAACACGTTCCAACCACTTCTTCCCTTGGCCTTTGGTTGGTCATGCTTGTACTCACAATGAGGATTTGTGCAGCCAGCAGGGCTTTTCTGCCACCTGCAAGGCGTATCTGCTATAGACAGCGTGTCCGGTTTGTTAGGTCTACTAGCGGCCTGCAGGATAGCATCTAGTTGTGATTCAACATCTGTTGGTGCATGATGTTGCTGAGAACTAGGTTGTGACACGTGTGATGGTCTATTGCCAGAACTGGCCTGCGTGAAGAAGAGCGGATCGTGGCTTTTCTTACATTTGTCATCGGAAAATCTACAGGTTCCCTTGATGAAGTATGGGCATGGGGCGTGTGCATACTTGCAGTCTTGGCCTCTATTGCAACTGCTGGTCAAATGTTTCCTGCAAGCCTGCTTCTTGTGATGATCCAGCCGACTAGGTCTTTGGCTGGCACTCAAGGTGCTACGCTGACTTGACGCATTATCAGTCTGTAAGATGGAGGTATAGGTTGAGATTTGGGGGTCGACTGGCCCAAGAAAAAAAGAATCATGACTTCTGTAGCAGTTGTTCCCGTTGTTGCAGTTGCCACTCAACCAGTGACGACAAGCTGTGTGAGGCAATGGGCATTTCTTACCGTTTGTGCAGTTGCCCATCTTGAAGTCATGGCAAGCCTCTTTAAAGCGATGGCCCGGTGCTGAAAATGCCTGGGAAATCATACTGTTGACTATATAGCCGGAAAAGGGGTTGTGTTGTCCGGGATTGGGTTGATCTGGGAGTATGACTCCTGAATCAGCAATTGTCTGCTCTATTTCCATGCTACTGTCACAGATACCCTCCATGGGCATAGGGGAGTCTTGAGGTGTCAAAAGACGCGTGTCTGGGTGAGAAGGCTGCCGTTGCTCAATGTGAAGAGTGTTTGTGGATGTAATAGCCGAGCTGTTCAAAGAAACCCGAGACCCAGGAAAGCTATTTATGGGAGTCAGGGAATTGTTGTTTGAAGATGAGGTCATTGAAGTATTCAGCTTTTCAGTTAGTTCTGCCAACATGCGTGCCATTTCTGTGTTGGTTGCTCACTCGGCAGCAAGGGCAGCGGTAAGTCGCTCCGTGTCGCGTAGTTGTTGTTCACTCTGCTTGCAATGTTGTCTTTCCAGTTCAGCTACAGTTGCAACCCAGCTCTCCTCTCCTGCGCTATGTTTTGCACTCTTCTCGGCAGAGGCTACCTCTAGCGCCTCGATGTGCCGGTTCAACTGCACTCGTTCGGCCTGAGCTTGTTCAATGCCTTGGCGGCGCGCGGCTTCAAGTAGCCGGACCTGCTCTTTCAATGTCTTTAGCTCTGCCGTTTTCTCATTTTCAGGGACTATGATGGAATTCTCTGCTTCTTCATGGTTAGTCTTTCCAGTCTGTTGGGCAAGCGTGTCCACGGCAGAGTCTATTAGCGTGGCTGAAAACTCGATGCAAGGAGATGGGATGCTAAGCCAACTTTTGATATCTTGGACGCTGTCTGTGAGATCACTGAGAAGCTCACAATGCTTGGGGTGTTGGACAAAACCTGTCAATACTGAGAGACAGGCTGTGGGAAGTGGCGTATACGGCATGATGGTGCGCCATTTTGTACCTTTGGCGAGCGTCATGTGTAGAGTGGCAATACAAGTGCGTGTGGTGGTGACAAAATCAAGATCGAACTGAGAATCACCAGACATCAGATCTTGGATGAAGAGCACGTCGCATCTGACGCTGTTGTAGTGGCTGATGAAGTCGTGGACAAGTGCCATTTTATCAGCTCTCGTTCGGGGGGCAAGACCTGCAAGGCGAGGGATCATATGACGAGCGGCGGTATCTGGCCTGAAATACCCCTTGGAGCGAGCATGCGTGAACATGACAAGGAGATCTTGTCGATAATCTTGTTCAACGTGGTGGGGATAACCGGCGATATCGAGGGTGGGCAAGCATGACTTGTGCTGGTTGAAGCACATGTCAGCCATGTACTAAAGGGTGTTATCATGGTGGGCAAGAGACTGCATGTGGTGTATACCTTGGGGTTGTAACTGTCCTTGTCGTAACGGGCCTTTTTTGAGCAAAAGGATGGATGGTCATAGTAGCCAGACTGTAGAGTTTAGTTTGGGAAGGGTCAAGGCAAGGGCGTCTCGGGCAACCTACCAGGTCTGAGTGATTGAGAGGGGTGATTTGTTTCCTCTTGGCGCTGGGCATGGGATTGGCGTAGGTCTGGTATTGACCGTTGGCTGTAGTGGGTCGATTCATGGGAAGCGGGAGATTGAGAATGGGGATTCACGGGGACTCGATTCGGCGGGTGGTGTGGGGTGGTTATCAAGGAGTTTGCAAGCACAGGGACTGGGAGTAGGCATTGTGTTGGGGAAGGAAAGAGCGACGGGCGTGGTGGTTGGGCCCGTGCGGCGGCGCTGTGTCAGACGTAAACAAAGGAAAGATGCAGACACGCGTCACAGGAATCAAGAGATGAACGAGGGCAATGGCGCACAATGAGAGTGCCAAGGGCATGGAGCTCTCTCTCTCTCTCTCTCTCTCTCACACACACACACACCCCCCCGGTCAGAATGTGGGGTGTGGGGAAGAAGGAAAGTCTAAGACCGACCAAGAGGCTGGGGCGGTGGAAGGACCGAGATGGCAAGCTCGTGCCCAGCAAACGCGTCCAGACGCGCAGACGCGCAGAAGAGCGGATGCCGTCGCGGGCGGTCGGTGGCGGAGGCTGCGGAGGTTGCGGAGTCGGCCTCCACTTTGTGCTTGTCAAACAGTGGTGAGGAGGAACTGGGCATTGCACGACGACATCAAGTCAACAAAGGCTGCCTACCAAGCCCTGTGGGGGATGTGTCGATCGCAGCCATAACCACCGAGGCAGAGGCGTGCCGGGGGTGGGGGAGTGGATGGAGGGAGGGAGGGATGCAATTGCAATGCAGCACACCGAGAGGAAAGGAGAGCGAGTGCCAAGACATGGGCCAAAAAAGAGCAAAAAAGAAAAAGAAAAAAAAGGCCGCGAGGCGCAAAAGTCGGGCGAGAATGGGCGAGGACGAGATTCGGGGGTGCGAGGGGAGGGGAGGGACAAGGGACAAGGGGGCTAGCGCGCCGAGAGGGCAGGAGCACGGGATGCGGAGGGCAAGTGCAGACAGGCAAGGCGTCGCCCAAGGCCGCGCGCGCCCTCAGTCAGTGTCTGCATTTTTTTGCGCTGCGCCATGTCCTCCCGTCGTCCTCCGCCAACATGCGCAATCCCGTAGCCTGTGTGTCGTGTCGTTCCGCCAAACAAAAGTGCATCCACCAGGACCGGCCGCCGTGCGACAGGTGTCGGCAGAGCGGGCGGGCTGAGCTGTGCGAGTTTCCCGGTAGGTGCTGCTGCTCTTGCTGTTGCTGGTGCTGGGGGAGTCGTTGTTGCTGGCGTCGTCGTTGTCGTTGGCGTCGTCGTCATGATGGCGGCAGCGGCGGCGATGGTCATGGCAATGGCGGTGGTAGTGGTGGAGATGAGCGTGATAGCAATGGCGGGATTGGCACACTGACAGCGTCTGCAGCCCCCGGCACGAGTGCCATCCATCGCAAGCCCAAGCGGCCACGGCCCTCTGAGGATGCAGGAGACACGCCGCCCTCCAACGCACCACACGGCACCAGCAGGGCCGAGCACGGGCAAGTAGGCGCGATGCAAGAACATGTAGCTCATAAAGTGGATGCAGTGCATGTAGCAGTAGGCCTGGCCCTGCTCGACGGCATTGTGGCTGTGGAGGGTAAAGAGGTCGTACTGGAGGCGCTGGGGCAGTGACGACTTCCAGCCTTCGAGCTCGTAGATGAGTTGCTGAAACTGCGAAGACGAGGACCAGGGCAGCTCCGTCTTGAGGTCTTCGTTGCAGGCCCAGCGAGCGACCTTGCCCCAGATGTTGGCGGCACGCATGCTGTAGGCAATGATGCCGATTTCGCCGACGGGCAGGGCGACGGGGGGCATGCGCTGGGTGTTGTCGAGCTGGGGGGTGCACTTGGGCTCGCCAAAGACAAAGTCCTCGCGCTCGCAGGGCAGCTGGATGGACATGTCTGCGGCCGTCAGCGACCTCTTGCGGCCCTTGCCGCCGCTCAGCAGCGAGTCCATGAGGAAGCAGGTCCAGGCGGTGCGGCGGCGGACTTCGGCCTCGATGAACTCCTCGCGCGTGGGGACGCGGTTGCGCGGGATGCCCGTCTCGCGCGTCAGGTCCATGACCTCGACGAGGCGGATGG
Organism: Exserohilum turcica Et28A; assembly: GCF_000359705.1. Lineage (NCBI taxonomy): Eukaryota > Fungi > Ascomycota > Dothideomycetes > Pleosporales > Pleosporaceae > Exserohilum > Exserohilum turcicum. Next base: position 71,068 of record NW_007359981.1, on the reverse strand, counting down.
CCATGCCCAGGTATATCCAGGCGCGCCTTCCGTTGCCGGCGCCCCAGTCATGGCCGGTCAGCATGAGGAGGGCCTGGACGCGGCTGATGGAGGGCGTTTCGAGGTCCTGCTGCAGGATCTGGCGGGCATGGGCGGCATAGGCATTGCTAGCCTCTGTCTGGGAGCGGAAGGGGGGCGGGGGGTCCTTGACGAATCTGGCAAGGGGTTAGTGGCCGTAGTGATGGTGTAGTAATAGAGGAGTAGCAGTAGCAGTAGCAGTAGCAGTAGTAATGCAAACGTACCGGATGGCCAGCGCCAGCATGGCCCAGGCCATCCATGGCTCGAGGGTGCGGTCACGGATGCGCAGCAGCAGGGTTGGGGTGTGGTGGAAGCTCCACTTGTACGAGCATCGCAGGTAACTGTTCTTGACCTCGTCGGTGAGCAGCTCAAAGGGATCCAGGCCGTCGAGCAGCGCAGATGCCGCCGTCGGCGAGGCGTGTGAAGCGGCATGGCTGCCGGTCGGCACGGGTACGTCATGGCGGGCCTGCTGGGGCGCTACGGCGGCTGTGCTGGAGCTGGTGCCGGTGCCGGTGCCGGTGCTGGTGCTGGTCACCAGAACGGCACGGGTGCCGAGGAAAAACCTTCCTCTTACCACCAACACCGCGACATGTGGAAGAAGTGGGAGAGGTCGTCTCGCAGAGAGCTGTTCAAGGATTCGGTCATGGTGCTGGACATGCTCGAGGAAATGCGCACCTTTGGTGTCTACTTCCTACGCGGACTAGTCCCGTGGATCGGCTTCACCATCTACACCGCCGTAGGAGCCATGCTGTACTCGTTCAACTTTCCCAGTGGCGACGATGACCCCCGCTGGCAGGAGAAGGCTCGCAACAGCGTCATACAAGGCTGTAACTTTCTCAAGGAGATGAAGACGCAGTGGCCCATGGCCAAAACATGGGTAAGCCTACAAGACAACGCCGTACCAATACACACTGACACAGCACTTCAAGTTCGATACCATTCGCCGCATGCAGGCCTACTACCGCTCCATCCTGGGCCAGGATGGGCCCGCTTCCCCAGAAGAACGCCAGGCTCTTCGTCACGCAATGATTGACTACGGCGCATTACAGCCCTCACCAGTCCAAAAGCCAAATGATTCCTCCAGAGCACCCGAAACCCCATTGGTAGCTTCGAGTCTTTCGCCCCAGGAACACCATCAACATGTAAATTGTCTTGCTTCCTTTTTTTTCCCTTTGCATGCTGACCCTCTTGCTAGCGCAAGCCCATTGTCGCCAACATTACCAATCCGTCACTTAGCAGCCCGCTTCCTACCACTGCAGCCATACCCGGCGGATATACGCCGGATTTCTCATGGAATACACCACCCGCTGTTCAGCCTCTCGAGGCGGATGAGACGTTCAATCTCGATTCTTTTGACCTGACCAACGAGGAGCTCGAGGCAATGATGATGAACGCTACCCAGGAATTTTGGGCTAGCTTTCCTGGTGAGGTTGGCGTGGGATATTAACCGGTTTGTAATCGGCCTGTAACAAAAGTTCCGCAAAGGAGTAAGGCGTTGTGGCGGCTTGTTTTCTCGCTATTCGCCAGTACTCATAATCTCTCCGTCTGAAGACGGAGGAAGCAGCATCCCTTCAACCATTGTACACAGCTCTCTGCACTCCACGACCCATGACTCTGGTGCACGTATGAGTCAAGCTGTACCCAACCTGTGCGCATGAAAAAAAACGTTCTGCATCATGTCCGTCTATTCAATTTATGTATTTTACGTAACATGTAGGGTGTAGGAATAAGAGTTTCGTTTCGGCATCAGTCAAAGCATACAGTATGCCACTCTGCAACTCTAACTGCCAACTGCAGTGACTCGCCAATACCCGTGCCGCCTTGGCACTGTAGCGTCATGCACACGGACCCGTCATGCAATGTGCCTTCCCTATTCGGACCACCTATTCCATGCTAGCCGCCTCTGTGTAACTGTCACTCTGAATCCGCATTGGCCGTTTCGACTCCTCAAGGTTTCTTCATCCACCTCACCACCCAGGAACAATAGCCGAGCGCTTATCTGCATCCCTAGCTCTATCCTACATTAGCGTAGGCTATATGTTGACGTGCCTGACAATGCCAACCAAGTCACTCTCGACTGACCACAGGTCCCAGTCCGGTGCATGTGGAAGACTACTGTCGATGAATATCTTTTGCCGCATACCCGTGCATAAAAGTGTCATGGACCCTGGCTGAAAACTGTAAAGACAGATACTCGCCTCTTCACATCCACTTTATACCTGCAGGTCTGGCAATTGAGTCCGCCATGAAGTTCACCAAGGGCATTGTGTATGCTACCCTTGCAACTGCCGTGGGGGTTTCGGCACACGAACCGTTTGAAGCACCCAACTTCAACCTAACCCAAGCACTCATCAAAAACGATATCAACATATCCGCAATCCCAGAACTTTCGGCTATGCAAAAGAAAGGCGGGAATGCTCTTGGTTTGTATCCCGAGCATGGCCCTTACGTCCATGTTCTTGTGTACATGGCCTGGAATCATTCTAGCAATGAGGCGGCAATGATGGAGGCTGCAGAAGAGTATGTCCGGACGTCGAAGAACATGGCCCGGAATCTGGGTGTCGATAACGACTACCATTATATGCCATATAGCAGCGGCTATCAGCCTGTGATTGCAGGGTATGGTGCGGAAAATATGGCTAGACTGGATGCTGTGTCGAGGAGATATGATCCTTCGCGGGTTTTCCAGACACTGCAGCCTGGGTATTTCAAGTTGAGTGGCAAGGCACCTTTTGGGGTGATTGTATAGAAATGCATGAACATGGTGCCTTTACGAATACCTCCAATTGCTACATGGAGGGACCCTGCAATCAATTCGGCCTCTAGAGTGCATGGCGTTCTGCTACAATACCTATTCAGTGTATATCAATTCAGACTATTTTCATTCTGAAATCCGTCTGTCACAATATCACGGAATTTTGCAAAAGTAGGAAGTGCAACACGATTGGTACATACGGATCACGTATAATGAATTCCCGGATTACACCGCTTCGAGTGTTTAAAAAATATAACAAGTCTTTGAGCGTTTTTGATTTGGTCATTGAGATCTGACATGTGCGTTTATGTTATTACCTAGAAAAATATATTGGCATGAAGACTGGCTAAAGTCCAGCCACAAATTGGTTGTGGCCCGCCCGTCGCTGTAAAAGGGTAGCTGGTGGTAGTGAGGTGGGTCAAGCAAAACCCAGCCAGAGACCCGAAAGCATTGTTCGTGGGAAAGACGGTAATTGTGACAGGCTCCACCACTGAAATTGGCCTCCCAGCTGCGACCGCGCGTCTTTCGAGGCATTGGCAAACGGAGTTGCCAGCAACTATGATGGGACTCATATGGCGGTGCTGAACGCGGGCGTTGCACCTGCAAAGTATGCACATCTAGTATGAGAAAGCCGAATATGAGGTAAATCCATGAGTCAATTTTCTGCCCACGCCCTACCGTGCAATGTTATTGCGCCTCAGACTGAAGAGCAACGCCAACGCAGCAAATAGCAATACCCCAGCCCAGCAGGCTATCATTGGCAGCGTTGCTAGCAAGTATGTCCCCTCTGGAGATATTGAATTCAAAAGCAGCCAAATTTTGGCCCCCATACTTCATGGTCATGCTGCTTTTGACATTATAAAATTTTTAGAGTACTTAATGAAGTTGACCCGCGCGTACAGTGCATGCGCGCAGATCGTGTTGATGATTTCGCCGAAGACGCCCAGGGTAACATCTATGTCTTCACCAATATTCCATGCCCCAGCTACTGTAAGACTGAGCTCAGACAAAAGTCTCTGTGCGATTCATTCCAATGATACTGATGCCGATATTCCTGGGACGCTTGGCGGAACAGGGAACCTGCGGGTTGGTCAGTTCAACGCTTTTTGGTAGGAGTAACCATAATAAATTCTAATGTAGTGACATCTTTAGTTAATGAGGTTCGTCAGTCCTTGGTGTAAATAATCAGAGATAGTAACGCGAAATAGTTGCAGTGAGATGTTTACAAGCGATCAGGCAAAGACATTGCAAGTGCCGATGTGGATCGAGATCCCCCAAATTCATGGTAAATAGGGATTGTAAGCTGAGTAATGCTTATGGCGTGAGTGAGGCATAAGAGCAGATGATTGAGTTTTCTGTCGTTCCGTGCCTCAATTGACACTATGTAGTCTAAATTTAGAAAGGTAATGTGCGATATTGTTGAGCTGATGGAACGGTCCACTAGGATCGAACTGGCCCTGGAGACAAGGAGGAGAATGTCTGCACACTCAAGTGTGTCTAAGTTGAAGTCATCCTCAAGTGGCACACAATGAATGAAACTTCTCCTGCTAGATAGACCATATCGTAGAGTCTTCGTACTCTCGGCAAACATGAGAGACTTCACCAATCCATTCCTGCCTCTTTGAGATAAACATAGATACCATGTGCTAAAGGACCACAGAAACCTGAATTCAGCGAACCGATGTTTTGAACGCCTAGCGGAAATTCGCCATCATCATCGCAACCATGGCCGGAATTGGGATCACTGTTTCTGCGGCACTAGAAAAAGAAATGTTACATTCAATGCCCGATATGGATGCGAGATACTTACGCAGTATTGAGTTCTGGTATAATTGAAGACTTCTCTTGTCCGCGGTTCCCAGGTCGACACAGTTGCCTGTGTATTAGAATTTTGGCAACAGAGGGCGCCTGGCACATTGGGATCGAAAACTCCATAGAGGAAGGTATCTTGTGAAGCCACCGTAGCTGCCATAGAGAAGATTGCCAATATAAACGGCGTATAGGAGGGAGAATTAAACTTCATACTTGACGTGAGGTGTAAAGGCAAAAGTGATCTGAATCGAACTCGAAAAGTTTGTGCAGTTGAACTGAGATGGAGTTTGTTCCAAGGTGTGGTAAAATTATAAATATCGCAACATGCCTAGAAGACACGAAAAAAAAATTCTTTCGGAACTAGTTCGCCGAACCTAAATGTAAGACAAGTAACTAAGCATACGAAGTATGATATTTCTTTGTCATCTCGGCCTTCCCCTGATGATCACAGTCGGACCGGACTCCTCGATCCTCCTATCAATCTACTAATTTCGATCTTGTAAGAATCCCTTCCCTCTATGCCAGTGTCCATTCCATGGATCTATTATTTGAAGCGAAATAGTGCAATAGAGAGGTTTCATTTAAGGTGGATTCTGGTCTGCTGAGACTGTGAACCGCCAGTGACCATTGGCCTGATCACCACAATTACCTCCAACATATACACTCAGCCCCCCGCGACCAATATTAAAAGGTTTTGATTTATCGCAGCCATGGCCGTGATTAGGATCGGATCCGAGTATACACTATAAAAAATAAGGGTTGATCAAGCGTCAGTCCAGAGAACAAGCCACTTACACAGTACCTCCATCCCCAATACCACGTCTGGGGGTCACCGATTCTGAAGGGGCCCCATCCAAACCAGTCATTGCAGCATGAATTCGGTGATTCATTTGGCGATTTAACTGTAACTGGGACCCCTGGGTTATCTCCGATATCCGCAGCGACTCTAGGAACTGCACAAAGGAGCGCTAATACAATAGGCGTGCACAATAGTCGAGCGTGCTTCATGATGCTGTTTGAATATTCAAGAAATCGAGATTTTCGCCCGGTCCCGAGTTCTACAGGTTCAGAAATATATATAAATGCGGTCGAGGCTCTCGCCTACGTATCCCTACCCTTCATTTACTTATTTTAGCACCAGAGACTGTCTACAGGCTAAGATTTTGCGTGATTTTACATGCTGAACTCTCTTCTGAGGCAACTCATGACATGCCTTGTTAGTGGCTGAAGAAACCTAGAACGGGCCGAGTGCGGAGACAAAGTTTTTGAATCTTGTACGGGATCTGCTATCAAGCGGGAAACTCGAAGCATTACATAGTTTTACATGAGAATGTTTTTTTAAAGCACTCCGTCCCGCATAGACACCATATATCTATCAAACGCCTATCTTGAACCATTCGTAATATAAAATGAGGCGACCTATCTCTCGAACCCTTCAAATGGCACTCTCTTCATTGACTGAAACGCTTGCGATCGACAGCGGCTGCAAGCGCTGAGTCAGGAAGTGCCCAAGCTCTTATCGAGTCCTTCTTAGAAGTGTATCAGAGATAGCTACTTGATTGCTAGAAGAACAAGCCTCCGCAAAGCATCTTATCATTCGCAAAAACACATCAATAAGTTGTCTATTCTCTATAGGACTAGGTACTCTGTGCAAACTATGACCGAAGTTTGATAGACTAAAGGTGGGTTGCTGTAACCTGGAGCCCTGTGACCGTCTAGAAAACGACTAGAAGTCTGAAGAATGGGCTGGCACGCGGATTTGGAATGGTGTGCGCGAATTCTTGGGCGGTCCCTGCGTGCTACATGCTGCTGACGCTAGCCTCTAGAACATTGGAGGTCATAGCTGCTGAGTTGAGAATGTACAAGCTGTTTGGCAATTTAGCCCGATTCCCTGCATTTGTGTATATCATGTTAGCTCTCAGGTGCGCTTAGCTTTAGTAGAGATAGAGCGAATGTACCTGATTTCCAGAGATCAGGCAGATGTTCCACATTCTCTGTTTCTGCTGACTCGGATATTTTAGGTGACTTAATAAATAAGCAAGGGTTATATGGTAGAGAAGCACCACAATAGAGTGCAGTTTGAACAAGAGCTTGGCAGTGCCTGATAAGCAGTGGTTGTAGATAGCACATGGGTGGCGTACATGTGCGTAAGGACCGCTATACTCACGCGCTTAGAGCTAGTTGTCACTGGTGTATACAAATTTAGTAATGACAGTATAGCATATGCGTTTCCCTGAGTGGGCTAAAATGCATGTTAACATCGTAAGGGTATCCATAACTAATTTCGACAGATAACTATATGGTATCACTGAGGTATATCAAGTATTGAAAGCTCTCATACTATAGTTTTTTCGGGTATCATAGCGGTTGAAAGAGCTAGTGCTGAATTGAATTTGCTGCTTGGGAGGTGCATGGGGAAGATGTTCCCCAGAAAATAGCTCGTATTTTCTGTCCAGTCATTGACATACGATAGAGACACGTGGCATCTACCTCGACTATGATCTGGAGCTAAAGCTGTAATCAGAAGCGCTGGGATAAGAAAAAACACTTCCACCGTATAGAGGCCAAGCATTCAGATAGTGTGTAGTGCTGTATGACATATTTCCTCTCGCCGCTAGACAACATAGAGTTTTGGAATACCGAAGTGACTAATGCTTAGTCTAGACAAACGAAGAACATGCCAAGAACATGACAGAATCCCTGGATGGGATTGTGAAACTCGTGCCATATGTCAAGAATAGCAAAAGTCCCGCCAAATAACATTGCCCGCAAGGATCTGTGGTCAGCGGTGCCTAGGCCAAATTACTCTGCATTATGTAAATAGAATGCGAGTAGTAAGCTAAGTGTAAAACGATACTGCTCGTAACACCACAGGGCCGTAGGGTATGTTGTCAGACTTGAGGCGATATCAAATAAATTAGATACATAGCTATGCAGATGGCTTCTTCTTCGCACCAGGCAAGTCCCACCAAATTTCATGCAGATCTCGCAAATCTACATCCTGTCCAGGCGCCTTGAGATAGGACGTGATATCCGTGTCTCGATCGGTCTCTGCTTGCGTGTACCCGTTACCAAAATATGCGAATCGATTGACTTTATTCTCGCGATCGTATTCCCAATCCTCCCACCGCGGTTCGCGCCGTACTATGGTGAGGTGTGCTGCGCTGCCGGGCCACAATCCATGGATGCGTTGTCCTGGTGAACCGCCATTGTTCCATGATGAGCATTTGTCGGTTAAAACCGTGGTGGGGAAAAAGGCGTCACAGTAGTCCACAAAGTCGTCGGTTGCTTCTTTGGAGGGTGCCAAAGATCTGATGCCTTGCGATGATGCTTTGCGGAGAACCTTGGCAAAGTACACGACAGCTGTTTCTACTCCCTGAGGGACTGTCCCAGATGGGCCGGTAGCGTGAGGTCCCGCGAGAAGGAACAGGTTCGGAAAGCCCGGTGTGGCCAGTCCCATGTAAGTGTATGGGAAGCCCCATTTGCCCTCCGGCTTCCATGCTTGGCTCAAATCAATTCCGTGTGCTTTTATGGGAAACGGCGGGACAAGATCGGTGTTTGCACCTGTTGCACAAAAGATTGCGTCGACGTCGAAAGTTTCCCCATCCAATGTTTCGATTCCGGTAGCAGTGAATCGCTTGATTGGTGTCTTCACTAATGTGACATTGTCTTGGGTGAGTGACTCGAGATATCCAGGACCAGGTGTCAAACGTCGACAGTGTGGTGCAAAGTCTGGGATTAATCCGTCTAGAAGCTCTGGCTTCTTTGCTGCCCGTTTCTTCATGACGTCGATGAAGGCTTCTCGTATGCCTTTGTTGTCCTCTGAACCCCGTATCATTGCACGAAACCCCCTCCAGTAGCGGTCTTCAATGTCTTTGCGGAAGGCCAGGTAGGTTTCGGGATCTTCGAATGACTTTCTCTGCTCTGCTGAGTACGGCTGAGGCTCAAACGTGCGTTCATCCCCTGCCCAAGACGTTGCGATCCATGTTGGGTTCCGAACAAAGTGGGTGACATGCTTTGCCACAAGCTGCAGATTCGGTACGACTTGGATGCCGCTAGCTCCGTTACCAATGACTGCTACGTTTTTGCCTTTGGGATCAAACGAAGAGTCCCAGTTGGAGGTGTGTCTCAGAAAGCCCTTGTATTCGTCGATGCCTGGGTAGTCGGGCAGCTTCCAAGCATTAAACCGACCGATAGCGGTGATGACGAAGTCGAAAGTCTCAACGGTCGTCTTCTCATTGACGAGATCGTGAACTTTGACACGCCACTGGGACTGCGCATCATCCCATTCTGCTCCGTCTACGCGGTGTTGTAACTTGATGTACTTGTACACGCCGTACTTGGCTGCTTGCGATTGCCAATAGTCTCGAATCTCGGCGCCTTTGGCAAAGATTTCTGACCATTGCGTATTGGGGGAGTAGGTACTTTGATACACGTGTGCGGGGATATCGCATCGCACACCAGGATAGACATTCTCAAGCCATGTGCCGCTCTACACGCAGGTAAGTTTTTTTCCGGAAATACGCGAGACAGTCCAAGTTACTGACCACGTCTTTGTTCTTTTCGTATATGGTCAGGTTGATGCCCGGTACTTTGGCAGGCAGAAGAATGCCCGCATTGATGCCCGCCAGACCCGCTCCAATGACGGCAACCTTGAGACTTCGGACTTGATCAATGTGTCGGGTCTGATCTAGCTGAAGCCTAGAGACGGGGTAGTCGATGGGGAGAGCAGGACGGTTGCTGGCATGCCCCGGCTCGTCTGCTGGGGCCAGGTGTTGGGTGAGTTGAGTGACGCGCCGCGTTGGGGTCCGGGTCTGGCCGTCGCGTGCCGCCGTGTCGTTGGTTGGGGCCATGTCGCCGTGACAGTGACACCGAAGGAAGGGCGCGGCTTTCAACGCCCTCGACGACGCTTTAATACAGCTTGGAGGCTAACCAAGTACAACGCTCCACACACGTCCCGCGTCTCCAAGGACATGAGTCACATGCTGCTGCTGGCTCCGGCGTCGCAGTACCGACCTTGGGGCAGAGCGGCGTAATCACGTCTTCACCCCACTCGCTGACGGTATCTTGCCATGTGGCCGTCGCTCCTACGTATCAATGTCTCGCTAATTGCTGCAGCATATCCATCTAGAGCCAATCACGCGCCATCCAACCCGAGCCGCGACGGTCCCCAGCATGCGTCTCCGGGACCATGGCTCGTTGGGGCCCTCCATGTGCAGAATCGCGCCTTATGAGGCTCGCATCATGCCCGTCTCTGGACACAAGGAACTCGATGCAGACGGAGGAACCACCATGTCCATTAGCGTAATATGCGGAACTGACATGGAATCCGCTCGTTCCACCGCCATGATCTATCTACTGTACCCCGCAGCAGGACAGCAGCAAAACTACGTCGACGTAAAGATCGTCTCATGCATGTCCAAGGAAATACCATCTCATGTCTCTGTCGATGTATGCAGGTACAGGATGAGTTGTATCGGCAAGGGAGACATAGACAGGCTTCCAACCCAGTAATCATTGCCGAACAACAACTAGTCGGTGCCTCATTTTGCAGGCATAAATAATAACACCGAACAACAGCATGACACCTCAGCTCCTCCAGCAGAGCCGGAAACTTGTGGCGCCATTGTATGGAGACCATCGTTCCTACATCTCTTTATGCAGCTTTTGATCGAGTACCTTGTGCGACCCTGGTATATTGCGCGTGAGATTCTCATTCTGCTGGAGTAGCGTGTGCATGGATTCTTCGAAATGATCACATCATGCTTGTTGATATGATTGTTTTAGCCACGTCTTTGGTCCTTTGGTCGTCCCGATTGAGCGCATCTATACAAATAACTCAACCAATAGTACGGAAATGCCGAGACTAGGGAACGATGTGCCTTCTAAGTACATCAGGTACACATAGGGAACCTTAACTGCTGTGATAATATGGTTCGCACACACACACACCAACTTTTAAGCAGAAATCTTTCATCAAAACTCGTCAATTTTCTATCAGATATAGGGGTAACACGTCGCGAGAAACCGATTTACGCCACCTCTAATGTGTGCAGCCCTCTCGTTGAGGTGCTAGAGGGGGTATTGTCGGTATTCTTGCGACGTGTTCGAAATGCGAAAATCTTCGAGAACGCACAGACCGCCCCAATGACTAATAGGGAGACTACTAAACGAAACCAAAAACAATTAAAAACACCAAATAAAACAACAAAAATCAAAAAT
>NW_007359981.1:50675-59543 GCF_000359705.1 Exserohilum turcica Et28A | reverse complement strand
ACAAACTCGTATTTGTAAATAAATCTAGTTAGAACGGCCTCGGCCAAAGTCTTACATAGCCTCGAGCTCACTAGACTCTAATGGAACAATAATAATATGGTTCGCAGCCTTGGTTCGTCTGCGCATATTTTGTGGCGTATTAGCATGGCGATCAACACCGATACGTAGAATCCTCCAACAAACAATCTTGGCATACGTATATAATAGCTACGCAAAGGGAACTTCTCAGAACAAAGTGTTCCAAGGATACTCTCTGGGCTCTTGCTAAATACGCATGACAGCATTTCGTTCATACTTCGCTCCCTCCAGCAGCATGATAAACCCGGACTCGAGCGAGTAAGTCAAACTGTGCGAAGTCTCAAATACCGACAGGTCAGTACCTTAGTACTGCGCAACCTAATCTTCTCGAGGCGTCGCATCCGCACCTCTCCAACCCCGCACTTGTCACGACATTTGCTTATCTATATCGTCAAATCAACCCGCCCTCCCGTCTCCACATGGCCTACCCCATCGGCCTTATTCCGCGCGTCTAACCATGTCCGCAGGTCTGAGTGAAGCATTCATCGTCGTCAGTTGCCAGGAGAATGACGTGCTACCCTATCAAATCCCCCGCATCGAAACATCAAAATATGAACTGCGACAATATGCCGAGGCACAGCCGAGGCAAGATGGTGAGTAAGTTTTGGCACAGACTAGGGTCGTATGGAGTAAGATTGCTCAATTGGAGACTAAATGGTGTGATTCCGAGCATCGGTCTGTTGAGCTCGAAGCATGGCATTTTGGTCTGACGCATGGGAGGGTTCGGTACTTGGCTATTGGGTGCCATGTTCAAGAATCTAACCCCCTGGATGTTGTTTCTCCTGTCGAGTCATGTGCTGGTAATGCAAAAAAAAACTCTAATGCAACATAAGAACAGTGTTGGTTGCTGACTTGGGGTGATGGAAAAAGCAGCTTCATTCCAGAGGTTAGCCGGACGCCTACACTCTCAAAATCGCAAACAAAAACATCATGGCGGACCAAGATGCCTCAATGGAGTCTGATCGTAACAGTGGCGAGAAACGCGATTATCCAGGTATGATGTCTTTCGATATGCTTCATCGTGATAGCGAAGGGAGGACTGACATGAAAAAGTAAGATGGTACCACTCGACCTTCTTCAACATCACCATTCTGGGCCTCTGCAACTTCAGTGCCCCCGGGATATGGGGAGCAATGAATTCGCTGGGTGCAGGAGGTGCACAATCGCCCCATCTTGTAAACGCTGGAAACGCTCTCACATTCTGCTTAATGGTACTCAGTTGCTATTTTAGCAGCGTGATAGTGAGGTATATTGGTATCAAGGGTGCGCTCATTTTTGGAACGTACGTAAAGCCATACTGTGCCTCACATAGCATGATTTGAAATGCTGATTGGTGACAGTATCGGCTATGCACCCTACGCTGCAGCGCTTTACACTAACAACAGATTCGGTACCGAGTGGTTCATCTACCTCGGCTCCTCGCTCTGCGGCATATCCGCAGGTGTTTTCTGGATGGCGGAAGCTGCTATTGCGATTGCATATCCTGAGCCGTGGAACAAGGGGAAAGCACTAGGATACTGGCTGACATACCGTCTCGGAGGTCAAATCCTCGGCGGAGCAATCAATCTGGGACTAAATGCTCATCGCGATAAAGCTGGGTCGGTAACTTATACCGTCTATCTCGTTTTCATTGCATTGCAATGTGTTGGACCCGTTGTCGCGTGGTTCCTAAATACACCAGACAAGGTGGAAAGAAAGGATGGGAAGAAGGTTCAACTGGCCATCCTGGACAACCCTTGGTTCGAGATTAAGGAAACCACCAGATTGTTTTTCACCAAACGATTCCTACTCATCGTGCTGTGGATTGGCCAAGCTGTCTTTGCAGAAGCAGTATTCTTTACTTATCTTGCTTGTAAGATCCAACGCTCAAGTGCCACGATGATAGCTAATCAAAACCCTAGTATGGTTCTCGGTCCGCGCGCGAGCCCTAGGATCATTCCTCTCCGGCATTATTGCTGTCACCTGCGGCAATCTACTCGGTGCATACCTTGACCGCACCATTATTGCAGTTCGTGTTCGGGCCCGTACATCCTTCTGGGTGATAGCCGTGCTCCAAGGAGCATGGTGGATCTGGGCCACCGTCCTCGTTACCGATTTCCGCCGCTCCCACCCGACCTACGATTGGGTGTCTGATGGGTTTGGCCGTGCATTTGCAGTTTTTGTCTTCCTTGCAGTCGGCTTTCAGCTCAACTACCTGTTTTTGTATTTCATCATCGGTAACCTGGCGACCAGCGAACCCGAAGTGATTCGCTATGCAGCTTTGTTGCGTGGAACTGAATCGGCATGGCAAGCAGTTAGCTATGGCATCACTTCAATCGCCATATTCGCTCAAGTCGGCGCTGTATATTGGAATTTTGCCCTTTGGGCTGTATCGATCGTGCCAGCATGGCTAGTGGTAAGGGAATTTGGTGGAAGTCGAGCAGCGGCAATTGAGCAGACAGATAGTGGCATTGTGACGCCACCGATCAGGGTCGATGTCGATACAGCGCACCACAAGTCGGTGCAGGAATAATGGAGGCTAATCCTATGGAGGAAGGAGGGTAAGAATATCACCATTGATTGGACATGAAGAGGTTGCATATAGACAAGAATACAGTCATATGAAGCCATGAGTAGTCATCAGAAATAAAATTCTCGGTAATATGCTTTGATCTCATCACCGGAGTGCAGAGTAGCAAAAGTAAGACGCTAATGAAAGAGTATTATTAGTAGATGAAGAAGTTGGAAAGTCTCGTCTACTTCGTAAAAAAACATTGCTCATCACTTTTACTGAATATTGGTATAATAGCTCAGGCTCTATGGTAGTATAGCTACAAGTCGCCCACCCCGTATTTCGTTTCTCCTCATTCTATCAAGACCCTCATTGATCCCCTCCAATCCGTTCACGGTGCCAACAACCTCAGGTGGAACGAGTAGTCCCTGGACTAAGAGTCTTTCACACCACGCACTAAGTGCCTCTCCCACCTCTGGTATCTCGTGGTAGAGCTTAATAGGTACGTTATGAGGTACTACGCCCCCGGGAATACCGGTCTTGGGCAGCCCAGTCAGACCAACGAGATGTGATCTCCTCGCCCCAGAAGTGATCTCAAGAGGTGTTGCGGGCGGAGACAGTAGCTTTGAGTCTTTGCGTTTGGCATTACCATTCTCATCTTTGGCAAGAAGTGGCTCCGAGGATGGCGAGAAAGAGAGTGAAGTGAGGAGATGACCGGCGGTTTCCTTGCCCACTGTATCGAGACCGAAGCGGGCACCATCATTTGTGGCTGCTTTGATAATTTCTACAGCTCGAGTAGGGTTGTGTGAATCGACGACAAGATCTGGGCGGATTGACGGAGTCGAGGAGAGCCGTAGGCCATGTTTGGCGCCGTCTACCACGGAGATGATTTTAAGTCCCACAAGCCTAGCCAGTTGCTTGGCCACGTATGCGCATGTTGAGCTTCCACCCCAGATGACAAGCCAGTCACCTGATTTTGCGCGTTCACTCCTTTCGATACTGTCCAAACACTCTTGCCGTATGTCCACCGGTAATCGCTCAGGATCAATGTTTTTGACAATGTTCAGGAGATCCGGCCCATTTTCCACGTCCTCAAAGCTTACACCCATGCAAATACCTAAAGATAATACCGCAGATACGAAGGCCACACCGAGTATGCTTCCAGAGTTGATCGAGATGTGAGTGGGCAGCCGGATGGTGTTGAAAGCTGATGCGATACTGTATTCCTGAAATGCGGCCTTCCGCAAATCACGATAATCAGTCGAAGGAATTATAACAATATCACCTTCATGTATGCGCGAATTAGAGCTTTTTGAAGCTTTGATGACAGTCCCGACCAGTTCGCGACCACTGATGTAGGGTAGCGTTGGAATTCCGAAGTTGTAATCACTGTATCTGTGAGCGATAGCATGTGGTCAAGCTGAGACGGAACTTACGGGGCTTTCCAGTCAATTGGATTGAGACCAGCAGCATTGACCTTTACAAGAAGCTCATAGTCATGGTGTACCCCTGGAACTTTTGTGTCCCTGGATGTCACATATGGCTGTCGAACGCCATGGAGAAGTAGTGCTCTTTGAATTTTCGGAAGTGACGACTTTCCTGAAGTTCGCTGAAACTCATGTTGATGGTCCATCTTCCTTCTTTTGGCACACGGGTCACCGCCCGAAGCCGGCGTCATTGAGCTCCTCGTTCTCATGATGTATAGTGACAAATCGACTCACACAAGAAGCTGGCATGAGCTACGTTAAATGAACGAGAATACTACTTTATCCAACTTTAGGTGCGCAAGTATCCACGTATCCACGTAAGCGTACGCAGTATGCAATCCACGTGCAAGCTCCACGCCTTGGAGACATTGCCTACTCGGCATTTTGGAGGGCGATGGCGTGATAGTGGAGTAATCCGAAATTGGTTATGATTAGTTGAACTGCGGGGCCATGGAGTAGCGGGAGTCGCTGGTCCTACATCGGAGGGATATTTAGGCATTTGCTAGCGGGGCTGGGTTGTCGGACGGAAGATTGCGTCCGGTTCGACCGATAAGCGATTGCGTATATAGACGTTGTAAGCACATCATCTATAGTTTCCAACCGAGGAGCATAGCGTCCGAGAAGAGTCGACTCAACCTCATCCAAGCCCGACACAACGCAAAGATGGCAAAACGAAAGAGAGCAGAGGAGCATGCTAGAAACGGCAACAGGAATAGGCACCCGAAAACCGGCAAAAAGTTAATCATCAATGCCTTTGTGGAAATGTGTAAGCAGATGATCAAGTGGCCGGAAGTCAATCACAGCTGGCCTGGACAGCTAAGCCACGAGCATACCCCGACACCATCTGAACAGGGCTAACATGAGGGGTTGGTATGCAGGCAGTGGACATCAATCGCCTGGGCTGTGGCGGCATCCCCAGGACCGTTCTCACGAATTTGGGAATGTGGACCATTGGGTGCAACTTGCAAAACTGCTTGAAGATGCAAAAATCCATGGCGTCTTCATTGCTGATGTTCTAGGCGGCTACGATGTTTATAATGGCAATTTGGAAGCAGCCATCACCTCTGGCGCCCAATGGCCAGTGAACGAACCCCTGGCTGTTGTCAGTGCAATGGCTGCTGCTACGAAGAGCATAGGGTTTGGCGTAACGGTGTCGACGACATATGAGCAACCATACCATCTAGCCCGAAGACTATCAACGGTTGACCATCTCTCGAACGGACGGTAAGTAGTAGCCCGCTTGCATACACCTGTCAGCCGCTAAAGAATGTGCCTAGGCTTGGTTGGAACGTACGTCATGCTGTTTCACTAGCTGTATTACGACTAATAAGAACAGATTGTGACTAGTTACCTCGACTCGGCGGCGCGAAACATGGGAATGACGCAGCAACTCCCGGTTTGTCTTCCAATGCGTTACAAAGTACATTACTGACAGTTTCTAGCATGAGGAGCGTTATGCACGAGCGGAAGAATATGTCAAGGTCATGTACAAGTTGTTTGAATCATCTTGGAGAGATGATGCCGTCGTACTGGATCGAAAAAGAGCCGTGTATACGGATCCTGAACGGGTGCGACAGATCAATCATCAAGGAAAATACTTTACTGTTCCTGGTCCTCATATCTGCCAGCCAAGCCCACAGCGCACGCCGCTGATCCTGCAAGCTGGAGCCTCCAAATCGGGTAAGCAATTTGCTGCCCAGCATGCCGAGGCAATTTTTGTATCAGCGCATGCTCCAGAGGTTTGCGCAAAAAATATTGCAGAGATCCGTGAGCTTGCCTGCTCGCAGTATGGTCGAGATGGGAAGAATATCAAGGTGCTTGCGCTCGTCACTCCCATCCTAGGCAAGACCGAAGAGGAGGCACAGGCGAAATTGGCAGACTATCGAAAGTACGCCTCGCTTGAGGGTGCGCTTGCCTTGTTCTGCGGTTGGACAGGTATCGATCTCGGCAAGTATGGAGATGAGGAAGAGCTGCGACAGGTTGAGAGCAACGCGGTTCGATCAACCGTGGAGGGATATGCTCGCTTTTCTCCAGGGACCTCCAAGTGGACGAAGCACACCGTCGCTGAACATGTAAGCCTAGGGGGCAATGGACCGATTTTTGTTGGCACAGCCGCGCAAGTGGCAGATGGATTCCAGGCATGGGTCGATGAGGCGGATGTTGATGGATTCAACATTGTGGGTCCCTTGCTCGATACTGCAAATGGGTGCTGATATCATCTCTAGGCGTACACACTTTTCCCACAGTCTTTCAAGGACGTGGCTGAGCTGCTTTTGCCTGAGCTCAGGGCTCGGGGCATGTTTTGGGATGATTACTCGGTGCCAGGCGGGACGTATCGCGAGAACTTCTATGAGAAGAAAGGACAAAAGGGACCACTGGGAGAACATGTCGCATCCGCATACCGCTGGAAAGCAGGCATTGCAGCCAAAGATCATGTCATTCCAGAATAACAGAGCTATGGTACGCGTCGAGATGTTCGACGGTCTGATTAATGTGGGGGTCTGCCGCTGCAGCAGCTACACGGCTTTTTTCGACCATAATGACGGCACGGGTACCGGTGCAAATAGCTGCATCTGTGCAGTTCAGACTGGAATTCTTGACCGGCTTCACGCCAGCTAGAACAAGGGCCTCACCTAGCTGTTTAGAGTAGTTTTTGGTCCAGTCTCACTATGAACGACCGACGCCTTGATGCCTAACAGCTCTAGTGAAGCTACGTCAATGTTGTCCAGTAATGCGGATCTCTAGGTTGTCGCCTAATCTCTCAAATACGCAAGGTCTCTAAGGTGATCATAATGCTCGCTGATGCAAAACAACAAAACTAACCCAGAAGAAAAACGTCTCTCCGAGGATCCATGAGCTGCACGGCCGATCTCTTCGGCGAACAGCCATCAAATACAGGATTTATGTACATATTCACATCAGTACTGCAGCGGCCGGGCAGACCAAGACCTCTGTGATCTCTGATTTTTACAGCAACACGGCTACTTACTATGTGCAGCATTGCAAAGCTTAGCACAATTGGCTTCTTGGCAGACAACACGGTACTCGCCTGAAAAGTTCAAAATTCAAACCAGGCGCCCCAGACAACGTCTAGCTAGTTACATACAGTTTAAAAAACCTGCACAATGCACTTGCCTTTATTGCTAGTTCTAGCCCATGCATTCTCGGTTGCGTTGGGAAATACCAAAGGTGCAGGTCAAACAAACCCAGCTCAAGAGTCCGCCAGCGTCCCAAAACCTGCCATGGAAGACATGCAGGCCGCACAAGACCCATTGCTGATGCATGCAATGCCGGCCAGTAATACCCAAACCTCTCCTCGCCATAGACAAGAAAAAGTCCATCTCATGAAGAGAATGGATCGAAAGAGCGGAAAGTGGACGACCAACCATCCACGATATAGACTTCTGGAGGCACTTTGGGCATATACCAGGTATGGAGAGTGCCAAATGGCTGAACTTGACCGGTGGCGAAGCCTATACAAGAACACAAGCAAAACGCAGAGGAAGGTGCGCATCGGATTGGACGTTGATCATCACTTTTGTTAATCACATGCCAGGTGTTGGAAAAGGTGGTCGGGTATAACCAGAAGCTGAATGAGATTGAAAAACTCATTTCCAATAATGCAGCGATATGCAAAAGCATGGTCAGTCATGCCATGCGATTCTATGGCATCGACCAGAAAGAGCTTGATGAGCATATGGCCCAAGCTGAACAAGACGGCCGACATGCAGATAGGCTTGCTGCAGCGCAGACGCTGAAACACTATGTACGGGACTGGGCAGATGAGGGTCTCAAGGAAAGAAACGAGGCGTTTCCGTGCATTTTGAATACACTGGAAAAAATCAAGTCCGAGTCGCCAGAAGGGACAAAGCTCAAGGTCCTACTTCCTGGCTCCGGAATGGGTCGACTGGGCCACGACGTGGCTAACCTAGGAGGCAAGTATGCCTTCCATCATTGGTTTTTGTACGTATTTTGACAGCGTCAAGGCTTCGAAGCGACAGTCAATGAGTGGTCCATGTTCATGAATGTCGGCTACAGATACATGGAATCTCAGTCTAGTGCAAACACACTGAGATTCCACCCATTCATTGAGGCAATGTCGCATCACGCAAGAAAGGAGGATATGCTCAGAAGTGTTACTGCACCCAATGTGGTGCCAAACCAGGACGTGATGTTGGTCGAAGGCGACTTTAACGTTGCCTTCAACCATCAAAAAGGCCACTTTGACATCATTGTTACGCATTTTTTCATTGATACGGCTCGAAATCTCATGGCATATTTCGATACGATATCGCGTCTATTGAAGCCTGGGGGCAAGTGGATCAACTTTGGTCCATTGTTATACGGTACTGGTCCATTTGTGCAACTTAGCCTGGATGAAATCATTGGCGTTGTAGAAGACATGGGATTCGGGTTTGAGGATATCAACCCCGAATGTGGTGAGTTGACGTTTGAAGATATGAAGGTTCGAAGTAAAGAGGCTGAATACGGATTTAACATAAGAGCCTTGACACGATACGCTTATTTGGCGCAAGTCTGGATGGCTAGGAAGCCATGAGTGGCGCGCTTGTTTTACTCATATGCTCATCCAC
Organism: Exserohilum turcica Et28A; assembly: GCF_000359705.1. Classification (NCBI taxonomy): domain Eukaryota; kingdom Fungi; phylum Ascomycota; class Dothideomycetes; order Pleosporales; family Pleosporaceae; genus Exserohilum; species Exserohilum turcicum. Next base: position 50,895 of record NW_007359981.1, on the reverse strand, counting down.
CGTACACACACGAATGAATCCACTAGCAGAAGCTAGCAATTACTTCGTAATACACACTAGCCCCAAACCACCCAATTAATATTGCTATAACTAGCAATAAAGGGGAACAACTAGATCAGATCACTAGATCTATCTCCACAGTCCTTGCTAGAAACACTGAGGAGATACAACATTACGCCTTCACACCTTGGAACTCAAATATCCTATACAAGGTCTATAT
>NW_007359981.1:42550-47297 GCF_000359705.1 Exserohilum turcica Et28A | reverse complement strand
CTGCGAAATCCTACAAGCTAGGACATCTAGGACTACTACCTCTTCTAACTAGAATGTTAAAAAGTCCTATAAATAAAATGTTAATAGAAGTAGCCCTGCTACAGAGAGCGCTCTAAATCTAGCTATTCAAGTAAACGCCAAGATTATCGCTATACAGGAACCCTGGCTACTAAAGGGACATACCTACGAGAATACTAGATCAATCGCCCACCAAGACTTTACTCAAATACTCCCTACTTATAAGGGGTTAAGGCCAAGAACGCTCTTCTATATTAGAAAAGACCTAGATGCAGAGGTCAACCTATATATTAGCGACGACAACGATTTACAAGCTATTACAATACTCTCCTCTTTAACTAAGATCTATAACGTGGTTCATAAGCGAGTCGGTCACCCAAGCGAGTCGGTCACTCCCTACCAGCGCGTTAACGTTGACACGTTATTACAGTCTTTTATTATAGTTAATAAACTATTGCAATATACTAAACTAATTATTAGAATCGCTACTATTACTTACACTATCTATCTCAACTACGCAGGTACAAGCGTTGTGTCTAGTCTGCTTGCAACGCCCGCACCGCCGCTCTCCTCGCACCCTCTTCGACGCACTCTCACCATCACCACAACTGCTACCCGCCTGTTTAGCTAATACTTCTTGTACTTCGCCTATAGTAAGAGTCTCTTCTGTCCGTACGTATCGCCGCTTGCGGCTCTTACGCTTATTTGCTATGTCTAGAGCCTCTCGAAGAGCAGCTACTTCCTCCCTTATAAGCGTTATCTTATGTGCTATTTGCTAAGCCCCTTTACTTAGCTGTACAACCTTCTCGTCAAGAGAATTTGCAGAAGACCTAGGGCGGTTTCTTACTCTCTGTTAAATAAGAGTACTTTAAGCCTCAACCTCGCGCGCGTTGCGTGGTGTCTGCGCCTGCCAGGCGGCTGTCCGTCGTGGTGAGTGTACTGGCGTCTGCACCACTACATCAAGCTTAGATAGCACAGCCTGTGGGTCATGTGGGACTAGACCAGCGCCTCTAAAGCTAGCTTGGATATTCTCCTTTGTAATAGACTGCTCAAAAGCAGCCTTAAAGGCTGGTAGGAAGGTCTTCTTGCTGATATAGTGGGTGCGGTTGCGTGCCAAGCCTAAAACAGCGTCGCCATACTTGCGCTTCAATGGCGAGAAGCAGGCAACGTTAAGGGGCTGCAATAGGTAAGACGAGTGTTGAGGCATGTAGAGAAGAATAATATTCTTCTCCTTGCAAAGATCTTGAAATTCGATAGAGCAGTAGCTCTCATAGCCGTTAATAATAAGTAGTCAATACCCACCCACAGTAGAGCTCTTTGTATAGGTATTAAAGTGCTCTAACTAGGCAAGACTAAGCTAATTATTCGTCTAGCTATTGGGACTAACTTTAAGAACCTAGTTAGCAGGCAAATCCTTAAACTAGACGTTAATAAGCACCTTGCCCGCAAAGACAACGAATAGTGGTATCTAGCGACCTAACGCGCCCACGCCTTAGATTATAGTAACCCACTCACAGTTGCCTAGCTGTATCCGCTTCTTTTTCCTATATCCTTCTAATGCTGTAATTAATAACTATAATAAAATCTTGCCTATTATAAAGCTAGTTTTGTTAAAGTTGTAGATATCGTCGTCCACAATACCCCACTTCTGCCTTGTCGCCTAGACTAAGTCAAACTAGCGCTGGATAGCCACTAGGTCCTCGCAGGCGGCTCGCTAGTGATTATAGGGACGGCTCTAGCGCGTACGGAGCTTAGCAGTCCGCCTAACAAAGTTGTTAACCTAATTCTTGCCAATAGGGTTGCCACTACGCTCCTCTAACAGTTTATTGGCTATTGCTTGAACCTTAGCCTTTGTAGAGGCAAATCCACGCGCAGACTCTTCAAAAATACGTCTAATAATAGCCTCCTCTTCTAACTTATTTAGGCGCTTTAAATTTAGTTCAGAGTCGCGTTGGGGGCGCTTTCTAGCCTGTTGATTAGATATTGTACTTTAAGGCACGTTATAGATAGAGGCAGCGCGTCTTTAGCTTTAAACACGTTGTGATTAGATATTAAAAAGAGCAAGTTAAAGATCTAATTTAGGATAAGTTAATTGATAGTTGTGTTGTTAAGACATAACGCGTTGTAGTATCAACGTCGACGCGCTGGTGGGGAGTGACCGACTCGCTTGGGTGACCGACTCGCTTATGAACCACGTTATGTATAACATTTATAACAAAAAAAGCCTAAAAGAAGGGCTTAACAAGACAACAATCCAAAGGCGCCTACTCGAAGAGACTCTAGAACCCTCCTCAATTATACTAGGGGACTTTAACACCCACCACCCTAGATAGAGCCTACAGGATAAAAACCTAAACCAAGAAGCAGAGGATCTAGTAGAGTGGGTAGACAACTAAAACCTTTCTTTTCTAAATACTCTAGGGACTGGCACCTTTTTTCGAGTAAATATGTGGCAAGAAAGCGTACTAGATCTTACTTTTGCAACTAATGATATAGCTGCCAAAACCCAGGACTAGCAAACTATACCAGGAGTTGGATCAGACCACCACGCAATCCTTTTTAGTATTAAAAGCCTAGGCCAGCTACCTAGCCAGCTAAAGAGATTTAATATTAAAAAGACTAACTAGGAAATCTTTAATAGTACACTTAATAAAGAAGTTAATAACTAATAGCTAGAGGCACAACTACTAGACCTACCCCACACCTCTAGCTATTTATCAAGAAAGATCCTATTAGGTCAGGATAACTCCCTAGTAGAGAAACTAGAGAAACTAGGAGAAGATATTACAACAGTAGTACAAACAGCTCTAAAAGAATCCACCCTACTAGTTAGCCAGAAACCAAAGCCAAAACCTTAGTGGACTAGTGAGCTAGATAACCTAAAGTTGGATTAAAACAGAGCTTTTCGAGCCCTAAAAAGAGAAGCTAGTAGAGAGGACAACAGCTAAATTAACTAGTAGAAAAAAGAGTATCTTATTGCAAAATACAGATATCTAAAAACTATTAAAAAAGCAAAGCTTAACTACTAGGAAACCTTCCTACAAAAGGAGACGCTAAAAGAGATATTTAAAGCTATGGCCTATATAAAAGACAACCTATCTATAAAGATACCTGCTATTAAAGGCAAGGAGACCTTTAGAGAAAAATGCTAAGCCTTTAGAGAAGATCTCTTCCCCCTACTACCATCTACTCTAGCCCCACTACTAAATACCTATAAAGGAGATAGTAGATAGGAGTAGCTAGCTCTAATAAAAGAAGAGCTTGAATTCGCCTGCGTAAGCGTAAAAGCTACCTCGCCAGGACTAGATTTAATTAGCTAGGATATAGTCTAAAAAGTCTATTAGGCATAGCTAGAATTACTCTTTAAGATATATTTAGCTCTATTTAATTTTAGCTACTAACTAAAGTGCTAGAGAAAAACTAAAGGAGTTACTCTAAAGAAACCTAGAAAGCTAGACTACTCTATCCTAAAGGTATATAGAGTTATCTCACTCTTAAGCTGCCTAGGGAAAGTACTAGAAAGACTATTTGTAAGACGATTAGGAGCACTAGTAGAAACAATAGACTTACTCCACCCTACCTAGTTAGGCGGGAGATTAAAGAAATTAGCAATTAACGCCGCTTTCCTATTCTATAATAATATACAGCAGCAGAAAAAGAAGCATAGGACTACTATAACTATATTTCTAGACATAAAAGGAGCCTTTAATCACGTGGCTAAAAACAAGCTACTAGAAAATATGAAGGATTAAGAACTTCCCTGCTGCCTGCTATCCTAGACTAAATCCTTCCTAGAAAACAGACTACTAGAGCTATCCTTTAATGGCCAAGTAGAAGATCTACAGGAGGTAAACACTAGTACGCCCTAAGGCAGCCCTACTTCTCTAATCCTATTTTTAATCTACACAAAACTACTATTTTAGTTAATTACAATAAATAGAAATATCTACTCCTCTTCTTATATAGACGACCTACAGATATTAGTATCTACAACATCTATTAAGAAAAACGTTAAATTACTAGAAAAAGAGACCCAAAAACTCTTTAACCTAGCAGAGGAGCTAGCAATTAAATTCAACAGCTTAAAGACTGAACTAGTAAATGGGACTAGATCAAAAAAGGATCAAGATTCTCTCACACTACCCACCCAGGAGACCTAACAACCAAAACAGCAAATTAGATGGCTAGGCATCTACTTTGACAAAGCCCTTAAGTTCAAGGATCACTGCTTTATTAGAAATCAATAGGCAAACTAAGCCTTTACTCGGCTAAGCAGACTAGCAAATAGCAATAAAGGCCTATCACCTAGAGCCTTTAGACAATTATACCTTGCCTGCATCACTAGCGTAGCAGACTATGGTTGTCAGATCTTCTGGAAACAACAACAACTAGCTCTTAAACAAAGGCAATTACTACAAAACAGAGCGTGTAGGAAGATTCTAGGCACATTTAAGACCTCCCCAACTATACCTAGTGAGGTAGAGGCCTGCCTCTACCCACCTAGAGTAAGGTTAAACAACGCTCTTCGACAATACGCCTTTAGAGCTCAAAAACTAGCCCCAAACCACCTAATTAATATTGCTATAACTAGCAATAAAGGGGAACAACTAGATCAGATCACTAGATCTATCTCCACAGTCCTTGCTAGAAACACTAAGGAGATACAACATTACGCCTTTACACCTTAGAACTCAAATATCCTATACAAGGTCTAATATATACTAAAGAG
>NW_007359981.1:34532-41844 GCF_000359705.1 Exserohilum turcica Et28A | reverse complement strand
AGATGTAATCTATATAGAGAGGAAAGAAAAGGACTAAGAGAAGCCTGCGAAGGCGATCTATTACTACCTATCCTCTTTCAAACAAAAGAGGGTATAGAAGCAACTCTTACCTTTATTCAAGAAACAAAGGCTGGAACACAAGCCTGGTACAAAGGAAACACAGAAAACGAGGAGTAATACCTGTAATAGGTAGCCATACACCTCCCCCACCTATCCTCCCCCCCCCCTACTACCAACCAATAGGCTACGAGCCTCACCTTCATCTAGTTAAAACCCCTCCTAAATATCGTAGCTAGAAACAACCTACTTAGATACTTGTAGGCCTAAAAACCCTACACGTCTTATATAGCCCTTTGGGCTGAAAAAGGACGTTAAACTAGAATAATAATAATAATATACGCAAGCAACTTGGACCAGCAGTAGGTTTACTACCTCTGTGCAAAAACTACATGCAGGGCTATGTAGATAATATTCCTGAATCTCGTGTTTGACTGAGAATCTCATGATTAATTAAATACATGCTCACTGGGTGACAATCTGCTGGTGGTTGCAGCCAAAGGGAATTGTAGCATAAAGTTCAATCTGATGATTACTGAACTCTTCGCCTATTGGTTCCCGCCAGAAACCACCCATCTATGACAGTGCGCTAGTAGGCGTGGTCGTCAGATAGAGAACGCAGCAAGAGATTGAGGTGCCCGCCATCACAAAGGGGATTTGTAGTGTTTCGCGGAAAAGCAGAAAATGCTTACCATTACTTGACAACAAAATTGCTACGTCTTCCGGTAAACATATCCTGTGCGCCTAATCTCATCTTCGGCATTTTTTCCTCTCCCTATTGCTTCCAACTTTCTTACCAATGGTAATACTTCTTTGCCAAATCTCTCGATGTCCTCCTCATAATGCAGATGAGCAGTCAGTACCAAATGTACCCCCAAGCTCTTCAGCAGTAGAATCCGGTCTGCAATTTGCTCCTTAGTACCAATCAACTTTGTCTTGAAACCATCATTATACTGGACCAAATCTTCAAACTTGCTGTCTGCCCACATGCCCTTTGTGTTGCTGGTACTGGCACCAGCTTGTTTGACTGCTTCACGGAAAGCTTCGACAGCTTCCGTGTCTGCTTTGCCTTGGATCTCTTTCAATACACGGATAGCTTCTTCTTCTGTGTCACGAATGATGACGAAGCCGTTGACTGCAAATCTCACTTTGTCCTCACGCCCCACTTTTCGTGCCCTGTCTTTCACGTCCTCAATCTGTTCGCGGAAGCCATCCAGGTCATTGCCATTCATGAAATACCAGTCACTGACTTCAGCGCCATTTCTCCGGGCATCGTCGCTGTTGCCGCCTTGGAAGATTTCGGGGTGTGGTTTTTGCAGTGGCTTGGGTGCTAACTTGTAATCTCGAAATCGGTACTAATGAGATACATAAATTGTTAGTGAAAACTGTTATGATTGTCGGTTTCAAATATTCTTGATGTCCAATACATACAAAGTCACCGCCGAAGGTGAAACCCTTTCCATCAGCAGTCCAGATCCCCTTTAGAGCCCGAATGAACTCATTGGAGCGCCTATAGCGCTCACTGTGCTCAAGCCACCACTGCCCTATACTTGTAAACTCGCTCTTGTTCCAGCCTGAAACAATGTTTACAGCGATGCGTCCGTTGGTATAGTTGTCGATACTCGCGATCTGCTTGGCTGCGACGGTCGGATTCCACGGCCCGGGAAGTATAGCAGCTATGAGTTTGAGGCGCTCTGTGTTGTGCAATAGCGCCTGAGACAATGAAATACTCTCATGCTGGTATTCGGCTCCATAGGAGGCAGTGAAGCGAATTTGCGTCAGCGCATACTCGAAACCATACGCCTCAGCTGTCCGGGCATATCGCACGTTGGATGATAGGTCCCAATTTGTCTTTTGAGCTATCTTTGACACAACCAGGCCGCCAGAGACGTTGGGAACCCAGTATCTATATTAAGTCAAGATTGGTTTTCTAGCTGCTTCCCAGGAAGCTACTCACGCAAACAGCAGGCGATCAGGATCTTGGTTTAATTGCAATTGTTTTGCAGGTGTGAAGCCGTCTGTTCCTCCATTGGAGTGTCCATTGGTTTCACTTGTACTGCTGCTCTCTACCATTTCATCCACACTGTCAGCTGTGCATTTGGATTCATAGCCAGACTCTGGTCGTTTTACCTGTCTTTTGTTTCTTTCGCGATGACATGATTGTTTCAGATGATAGTGTAGAACAGAGGTTGGTTTTTGATATTAGAAAGGAACTTCCGATGAAGCTTTGAGTGTACAAGCCGAATAAAGAGTTCTGCACCGGATGTGCACATAATAAGCGTGGATTGCGTGATGTGCAGTCATACCTTAGATTTGCGGGGTCGACGTGAATTGAACCAGGTTGGTCAAGCGACTACATTAGCGTTCCATAGAGAGCTATCTCCACGCAGATCATCTTGCTTCAACCTACCTGTCATCTTTCATCTTGCGATTATCAAATATATCTTGGCCTACTGTAAGCTGCAATGCGAAGACTGGTGACAGCTCTACAGACTTGGCATCTTTCATTGTTGCGCAGGATTTCCAGCCACTGACGGATGAGATAAGCTGCGAACCCAGAAGTATGATTTGACGTTACTTGAAGCCAGATACCTGGTCAAACTGTGCTCAACATTCTACGTAGTGTGCAGAATCTACTGCAATGACAGCTTCATTAGAAACGGAGATGATGTCGGCTCAATTGTGACGCTGGAAAGGATAAGCTGTATCAAATACAGCCGAAGCACGTCATTTATTGTCGCATTTTGGAAGCTCACTTCGGTTGAATACAAAAGGCCGGACATCCGAGCCAGACAAGTATGCGAATATTTTGATACACACAGATAATCATGCCTGGCTCTTTGACAACAGACCCAAAAGGTGGAATCAGCTCTCAAGCCAGTGATGTTGAGAAGCAACTCGCCCACGAGGTGCCTGTTGTGCAAGTGGTAGCCCCAAAAACATTGGGGGCTGGAGTAAGGACCATTCCCCAGAAGATACACGAATTCGCTAACTTGCGAAGACAGCGCTTCCTATTGGAGTTTTTGCAACGACTTTGACCACATTATCTCTCAGTCTAATGGAATGGCGAGGAGTCACTACAAACAACGTCTTTGTCGCCAACTTTTTCTTTGCAGCGGCTTTTGGTGAGTGATGAACATATATAGTATTTATACATACACTGCGGCTAACCTTCTGTTAGGTCTTGTGATTACTGCGCAGTGGGAGCTCTCAATAGGAAACGGCTTTTCCTACACAGTCTTTAGTGCTTTTGGCATGTTCAATTATCTTGATCGCAGAGGCCCATAGCTAACTGGAGTCAAGGTCTGTTCTATGCTGGCTATGGTGCAATTTTGACCCCAGCTTTTGGGATTGTGGCAGCATACGGAGACAATGTGACAGAACTTAACAATGCTCTGGGTTTTTTCATGATTAGTGAGTCGATTAAGACTGCTTATGACTGATAGCACTACTGATGATTTTGCAGTATGGACGGTCTTCTGTCTGGTGTTCCTTATAGCTTCGTTGCCGACACATCTGGTAAATATCATAATCTTCTTTACGGTCGAGCTAGGATTTCTGTTAATTTCAGCATCCTATTTTGCCGTGGCAGACGGAAATCATGCCGCGTCGATTGCTCTCAAGAAGGGTGGTGGTGCTTTCTGCTTTTTGGCTGGATTAACAGGTATAGTCCTCCTGTTCACTGATTAAATATGACATACATACTAACATTCTACGCGATATCGACAGGGTGGTACTTGACATTTGCTTTGCTGCTGAAGGACTCTATCATCGAGCTACCACTTTACGACACTTCAAGGTTTTTTGCGAAACTTAGGAAGATGGAATAGACCGCAAATAGACGCACTGCACTCACAACAGGGCAACTGGTGCCACTTCGGAGATTTGCAGTTTGCTAGACATTGTGCTGGATTGCGAGGTATTGGGATTGAGAATGATGCGATTGAGGGGTTAGATGGCGAACGCGGCTCGGGGTTGGCGGCAAGCTTCGACGTTGAGCTAGGTATACCTAGTCTATGCACAAATGCAAGGGTGTGCGCGTCCAGCGTTGCGTAAATCGGCGCGTCTTACTTCCATGCTCACGAATGAAGATGTAGTGACGCTGCTGTATTGTGTGATCTACCCCGGCAGTATGAAAGTCAAGCTAGCCGCATATGCTTGCCGGCGGCCAGCTTGACTTGCACCCGCACAACGTGGGAGGTGGCTTGTCCCTGTTTGTACCCCTCCTTTCTCATAACCACCACGTGCTTGCTCATCTGGTCAACTCCAGCCCCGCAGATAGCTTCAGCGTGAAAGAATAGCACGCAATATGATGTGAATATCGTGTCATGTCAAGCGTACAGTGAGAGCCTATGGATATAAAGCCATGCAGCTGAAGTAGGAGAGGACACGATATGTGCATGACAAGAAGATACCAAAATTTCATAGATACATGATGACTATCACCAACGGAACTAATAGCCAGCCTGGAAATGCGAAGGACGTTAACTTTCGAGATCCGGCTGTCTATGTTGAGTATGAGAAAACATGGTCGTCCACGCCTGAAGATGAGGCGGGTTGGCTCCAGCGTGCTCAAGAGGTCGCTAATGTTCTCGCTGTCGATGCCGTTGTGCGAGACCAAGAGAACAAGTCTCCAAGAGCTGAAGTAGCCTTGCTAAAGCACTCTGGACTTCTCAAGGTTCTTGGTCCAAAGAAGTATGGTGGTGGTGGTCAGCCATGGAGTGTTGGTAAGTTCTCAGCATACAGCATACAGCATAGAGACAGCGGACATACTGACATCTAAAAAGGTTACAAGACAATTCGGAAGGTGGCCGAGGCGGATGGGTGAGGAGTATCACCTTTCTTTTGGCTCTGTATACTGACTGTCTTAGATCAATTGGCATGCTGCTTGGATATCATCTGTTGTGGTCAACCACAGCCAATGTTGTTGGCTCACCTGAACAGGCCGACCGCATCCAAAAGCTCATCATTGAGAATAATTACTTTGTCGGCGGCGCTGTGAATCCTAGAGACAGCGACTTGGCCATCAAATCGGACGGCGATAACATTGTTTTCAACGGATTTAAATTTTTCAACACAGGTGGTGTTGTTTCCGACCTGACCGTACTTGAAGGTGTCTATGAAGGGACTGGGAACCATATCTTTGCCTTTGCAAAGACAGATCAACCCGGTATCCAATTTGGGCATGATTGGAACAACATCGGCCTCCGCTTGACGGAGTCTGGTAGTGTGCGAATCTCTAACGTTAGCGTGCCTTGGTCAGATGCGCTGGGCTGGGATGTGGAGAGGAAAGAGCCAGACCTACGCGCATTGCAGATACCGTTTGCGACGCTACTTCTCCCAACTATTCAGCTCGTTTTCAGTAATTTCTATGTTGGCATTGCTCTTGGTGCACAACAATATGCCGCAAAGTACACGTTGAAGGGCACTCGGGCATGGCCTTTTGGCGGCGACGTAAGCACAACCATACTCCCCCGATACTCTGGATACCAGTTGTTGATACATTACCAGAACAAAGAAATTGCGACCGATGAGTTCTATATTCTGGAGCGCTATGGTAACTTTCACGCACACCTTCGTGCTGCCAACGCCCTAGCAGACCGTGCAGGCCAAGAAGTAGACGCTATCTACCAGAAGTATGGGGGTGATTTGGACACTCGTGCTAAGTTGACAGTGCGCGAGAGAGGTGAGCTAGCGGAGTGGGTCGCAAGCATCAAGGTCGTTGCAACAGACACTGGCCTGCGAGTCACTTCTGGGGTCTTTGAGGTCACAGGTGCCAAAGCTACGAGCCAAAAGGTTGGCTTGGATCGGTTCTGGAGGGACGTTAGGACGCACACGCTGCACGATCCTGTCGCATACAAGAATCGAGAGTTGGGGAGGTTCGAATTACTAGACGAGATCCCAGAGCCTACTTGGTATACCTAGCCAGCTCACCTGGTTGCATTGAAACTTCTTAATGATTTGTAATACTTGTTCTGTCAATTACGCACCTCAACTGGCGCTTGAAAGTGAAGCCTTTAGCAAATGCAGAGAAGTCGCATCGGATCCAGGTTGCTATTAATCTTAAGAATCTAACGTGAATTCCTCCATGTGCTTGGATGATATGATTTCCCCTGGTAAATCTACTCAGGCTACAGCCAGAAAGATTCTGTCCTACCTAGCATCTAGATATATATGTAATCTGTGAAATGAGTATATACTGTGTTAGTTATAGAATCCCTGGAAAGAAAAATAACATCATGTCACTAATCCGCACTAACTTCGACTAGCGTTACAAAAATGCTCTAAGAAAGTGAATATGGCATAATTGAACAATCTTCCATCAAAAATACAAGAGAATATAGACCAGACCGTATTATTACAGAGGGGTGACAGTAAAAAAAAGTGTTAAAGAAAATAGAGATTTTAAAACTTAAATAACTCTACTATTTAGATAGCTGAAAATGAGTAGGGCATAGATTTATAATGTAGAGAGCTAGTAGTTTAGCGTAGTAAACCTACCTTTTACTTAGTAAGCGGCTATAGAGAGATATTTACACGAAAATATAGAGAAAAATAATTTATAAAATATATTACTATATAACTTTTTTTTAATAGTACCTTTTTTTTCTTTCTTATATTAAATAATTATATAGAGTAGATAATATAATTTGATTATAAAAAGTTTTATAATTTAAATATAAATTTAAAATGGTTCTAAAATTTTCAAAACTATATTAACTAAGTAAAATCTATGTTATATAGTATGAAAGTTTAATATAACGTGGTTCACAAGTGAGTCGCTCACGCTTCCAACACCAACGTCAAGTTTTCTAGAATAGGTGTAATTTTGTTGAATATATACAAATCCCTTACAAGAAACTAATTACAGCAAGTTTTAAGACGTGCAGCGTGCGCGCTGTGGAGCTATAAGCTATAAGAGCAGATAGTTGAGACACGTCTCACTCTCAAAACAAAAACACACACACACACCAACTTTTAAGCAGAAATCTTTCATCAAAACTCGTCAATTTTCTATCAGATATAGGGGTAACACGTCGCGAGAAACCGATTTACGCCACCTCTAATGTGTGCAGCCCTCTCGTTGAGGTGCTAGAGGGGGTATTGTCGGTATTCTTGCGACGTGTTTGAAATGCGAAAATCTTCGAGAACGCACAGACCGCCCCGATGACTAATAGGGAGACTACCAAACGAACCAAAAACATTAAAAACACCAAATAAAACAACAAAATACAAAAATCCTAATATCTAAACG
>NW_007359981.1:21387-28727 GCF_000359705.1 Exserohilum turcica Et28A | reverse complement strand
AGCTAGAAGCGACTAAACCGCAGCACAATAGCAGTACTATACAGAGAACACTCTCACTTTAAACAAATTGTACCTAGAACGGCCTCTGGCCAAAGTCTTACATAGTCACTGACTGCAGATAGACTCTAATGGAATAATAATAATAATAATAATACGACCTAAGACGAGAGACGCAAGTCAAGACCAACGCGTTAGATTATGCACTTAGAGCTGTATTATGACAGTAGTGCCTAGACAAGAAATAGAGACTAGTGTTCTACTATTTACAGAAGTTCTTAGGAGCAGAACTAAATTACAATATTTACAATAAGGAACTACTAGGAGTAGTTAATGCCTTTAAATAGTAGGAGGTGCATTTGTTAGGCTTGCCCCACACAATTAAAGTGTTTTCTAATCACTAGAATTTAACGAGTGTTATAACAACAAAGAAACTTAACTAACAATAAGTCTAATAAGCTAAGATGCTAGCTTAGTTTGACTTTAAGATCACCCACTAAGCTAGATCGCTCAACGGGGCAGCGGATGCCCTGAGCCGTAGATCGGATCTACGAGAAGATGATCACAAGGAACCGCACGATGCAGTATTTAAGCAGATGCCCGATGGCAGCTTGAGATATAACCAGCTGGAACTGGCTAAGGTAGCCAAGGTAGCCGCGCAGATGGAAACCCTACAGCAGCAATGGTAGCAGAGAGCAGCCAGCTGGCAATTCGAGCCTGACGCTGAAGGCTCCGATGAATTGTTAAAGGACGAGCGAGAGTACCGAGATATGGTTTCGAAGGATTGAACATATGTACCTCCACACATAAGATTAAGTCTTATTAAGGAACTACATAAATCCCTAGAGTATAGACATGTAGGAGTAGAAGAGATAGTTAGAAGACTAGTAAAGGTGTTTGCTATGCCACGCTTGCGAGCGAAGGTGCAGAAAACCCTAGGCAACTATTTAGCCTACTATTGCAATAAGCCTAAAAGACATAAGCCCTATAGCCTATTGCAGCCCTTACAGCCACCAACACGACTATAGACTAGTGTCACAATAGACTTTATAGTAAAGCTCTTAGTATCGTTAGAACCTAGGTCCAACCAACTTTGCGACATAATACTAGTAATCGTAGATTAATTAACTAAGGCAGCAAAGTTTGTGCCAACAAAAGAGGCTATTATGGCAGACGAATGCGCGTACGAAGTAACTAAGGCACTAGTATTGGAGCACAGGGTGCCTAAAGAATTTATAACAGACTAAGATAAGCTATTTACGTCTAAGTATTAGGACACATTCCTAGCGAAATTAGGAGTCAAGAAGAAGCTATTAACTAGCTTCCATCCCAAGACAGACGGCTAGACGGAACGAACGAACCAGACTTTGGAGCAGTACCTAAGGATGTACGCCAATAAGCTACAGGACAACTAGGTTAAACTCCTGCTAATAGCACAATTGGCCTATAATAGCTTAAAGTTAGCTACAACAAAGAAGTCACTACACTACGCGAGCTATAGGTATAAGCTAGTTACTTATTAAGACCCTAAAGATATTAAGAGTATCGCAGTAGGCGTAGATAATAAAGCACGACTAATGTAAAAATTGTATATAGAACTAAGCAAGAGTATTGCTTAACAAAACCTTACAATAGCACGAGCTACAAATAAGCAAAGGATTAAGGAACTAACCTTTAAGAAAGGGGACAAAGTTTTTTTGTTAAGACAAAACCTAAAAACTAAACAACTATGCAGAAAATTAAACAACCTCTAAGTAGGACTATTTAAGATCTTAGAAGAAGTTAGGAAAGTAAATTATAAGTTAAAACTCCCACTAGGCATGCGAATCCACCCTATCTTTCATAAGAAACTACTAGAAAGAGCACCTCTAGACGCCGAGCTAGCAACGGATATAGAGCTTGAAGACGATGAGTACGAGGTCGAGGAAGTTAAGGACCTGCGGAAAATTAGTAGTTAGTAGAAGTACTTAGTTAAGTGGCAAGGATAGCCTAAGAGCTATAACACTTAGGAACCTAAAAGAAACCTAACGAACTGCAAGTCACGGGTACGTGAGTACTATTAGAAACATCTACAGAAGCGAGAATTAGATTCTTATAGGATAGGAAGAAGTCAAGGGACAAAGGATTAAAAGAAGAAGAATTAGCCTGTAACTAGCCCTGGTTAGTCGACTACGTGGGTAGCAATGGTCTAGTTGATGGAAGGTCCGTACCAGGGGCAGAGCTCCCCTTGGCTTGCTCTTTCGCACGATCCTAGAACTCTAGAACGGCAAGATCGCGACGAGCGAAAGACCGCTCTCGAGATTTCACCTCCAAGAGTTCACGACGAAGACGCGCAGCGGCCTCCTCGGCCCAAGCTACCTCAAGTTCCTTCTCCTCACGCTCTTGCTGCACCTTCTCCCACTCTTCCTTAGAAACAAATAGACTGCACTTAGCTTTTATAGAAATACAACTAGCACAACGCCTAGTGGCAGTGTCTACAAAATAATAGAGATTCTTCTCTTTACAATAAGAATAGCGATAAGCGGTTATCTCGTTCCCCTGCTCTATTACATGATTAGCACAGGAATAACGCTCTTTGTTTGACTTTTAAGCGCGAACACGGGTATAGGAGGACAGGACCTTAGGCATAGTTAGGAAGGCTAGAGAAAAGGGACGGATATAATGGCCTAGGGCCTACTAACCTTATATGCAGCTAGCGCTTTAACACGCGGCACGGCAAAACGATATTCTAGGGTATTAGGACGATACGCCTAAGAGGGGGGATAATGTTACTCGTAACAAGAAGGATTCTCTCCTTGACGCAGGATAACAGGGTTAGAGGCCAACCACGTCCACGTCAGAAGGTAATGGCTATCGCAGGGCTTGGAGTCACGTGATATGCCATCCCGCCAAGGCTGGCCATCCAGGATGGCAGCATACACTAGGATAGCAGTGCCATCACAACTATCCCGCCAAGATGGGATGGACGGGATGGCAGGACTGGAGACAATGGGTATAAGAATGGGTTGGATTTTATTATTACACTCGTTGTGGTCAACTTCAGAATAGTTCATCTCTTACACAGATTGATACTAGTTATTCTATCTTAGTATAGAATTGATTGTTCATTCTTTTAGTTAAATCCTATAACTCTTTTCTACATAGCACTTCGCAAACAATCACGCGGACTACCGCTTTAGTCTACTCGCCCTAACCCAGACTAAGACCAGAGAAGTATAGCCGACCCCCGTGTAACAAAATTATAGTGTAGATGTTGTCCTTCTCTATTATTAGGGTAACTTCTTCTATAGAAGTTGTATTACTAATAGTAAAGTTACTTATTTAGATAAATTTACTAACTAATAAGTAACTTCTTTGCTATAATACTATTGCCTTATATAGGGAACTATACTTAGATAAACTTACTAACTAATATAGTCTCTTGTTTAGATAGATTACTAACTAATAAGAATTCCCTATTCTTTAAACGTAATACTACGAGACGTGGCTTCCTTAGATAGCTAGGGCATGCTAGAGCTTCTCTTACTCCTGCCTATACTGACGTCTCTACTTCTCTTCTATTTCTTTAGTAAAATACTTTATTATTAGCCTTTTTAGCTTAGTATTTCTTAAATAAGTGCTAGCTTAGCTTATTTAAATTAGTATTTCTTTCCTAATAAACTTGTTTTTAAATCTTTTTAACTTTTGCTTATACTTCTCTTCTTAAGGTAGTTTAATTGTTATACTAACAACACGTGTCTACTTACTTAAAATAAATTAGGTAAACCTTATTCTCTTCTTTTTTAATAGGTTCTAGTTCTTCTTCTTAGAGTTAAAGGCACTCTTACTACTACTATAAGTAGTGTTGCTATCTTCCTTATCTTTGCTATTAGTGTGTATTAGCTGTCCTATCTACTAAGGAGTTAAACGCAGCCCCTTAGGCTTTGCTATTTGTAGAGGTGTAGTGTGGAACTGCGATGTCTTCTTAGTAGAGGGAACAGGACTATAGGCTCTTCCCCTTCCTATAGGCTATAGAAGAGGGGAGAGGGAGTAAGATATAAGTAGTTAGTTCTTTAAGCAAGAGATTTTTCTAAGAGATATTATTAATTGTTTTTTCCTACAGACTTAACTACTAATTTATGTTCCTCCTTGAAAGTAAGTAGTGCTTAGTTAGCACAAGGGTCATGGTGACCCTGTGCCTCGGCACAGTATTAGTTCTAGTTTATTATCGCTACTATAATTGCTTTACTCTCCCCCTCTATTACGCTAAGTTACTAGCCTAAGTATACAACTAAGGCGTAGTAGTTAACTAAGAAAAGAAGTATAAAAGTAAGGTATAGACGCTAGGTTAGAAATAGAGAACCTAGCATCTATATAGAAGCCTATAGGAAAGACATAATAGCTAACTAGACGTAAGAGATAAGATAAATAGAGGTAGTAAACAAATTGCAACTAAAAAAGAACTAGAGGATACATTAGAGAGAAGTATTTAGTATATAGTAGTAGTAAGCTTAATAAAGCTAAGCTCTTAGGTTTAGAAGGTTTATACTAAGGTATAAGGTTACTATAACCTTTATACTAATTAAGCACTACTTCCTTTTAAGAAGGTATATAAATTAATAGTTAAGTCTATAGGAAAAACTAATTAACAATAACTCTTAGAAACATCTCTTACTTAAAGGACTGACTACTTATATTTTACTCCCTCTCCCCTCTCCCATAGCCTATAGGAAGGGGAAGAGCCTATAGTTCTGTTCCCTCTACTAAGAAGACATCGCAGTTCCACACCACACCTCTACACTATATATAGAAAAAAGGTTTTTTTAAGGTATTCAAAGCTTAATATTTTAATAGCTCAAATTGGAGAAAATATAAATAAAAATAATAGCAAATTGCTAATATACTTATTGATAGCCTATGAATAAAGTTATAATAGCTTTAGTATAAACAAGGTTATATTAATTAAGTAATTAATAAATTTATGCTAAAAGTCTATATATATATTATTTAAGCCTAAAAGAGTCGTAACGTGGTTCACAAGTGAGTCGCTAACCCAAGCGAGTCGCTAACGCCACACTACTACATCTACATCAACACGTTATCACAGTTTTTTATTACAGTCAATAAACTATTGCGATACACCGAATTAATTGTTAGAATCGCTACTATCACTTGCACTATCTATCTCAACTACGCAGGTACGAGCGTTGTGTCTAGTCTGCTTGCAACGCCCGCACCGCCGCTCTCCTCGCACCCTCTTCGACGCACTCTCACCATCACCACGACTGCTACCCGCCTATTTAGCTAATACTTCTTGTACTTTGCCTACAGTAAGAGTCTCTTCTGTCTGTACGTATCGCCGCTTGCGGCTTTTACGCTTATTTGACTCGTTAAGAGCCGCTCAAAGCGTACCCATTTCCTCTATCATAAGCGTCATTTTATGTGCCATTTGCTGGGCCCCCTTACTTAGCTACGCGATATGCTTAGTGAGTGAATTAGCAGAAGACCCACGGCGTTTTCTCACGCTCTCTTAAATAAGACTAATTTGAGACTTAACTTCGCGCGCGTTGCGTGGTGTCTGCGCCTGCTAGGCGGCTACCTGTTGCGGTGATTGTACAGGTGTCTGCACCACCACATCAAGCTTAGATAGCACAGCCTGTGGGTTGTGTGGGACTAGACTAGCGCCTCTAAAGCTAGCTTGGATATTCTCCTTCGTGATAGACTGCTCAAAAGCAGTCTTAAAGGCTGGTAGGAAGGTCTCTTTGCTGATATAGTGGGTGCGGTTGCGTGCTAAGCCTAAAATAGCGTCGCCATACTTGCGCTTTAACGGCGAGAAGCAGGCGACGTTAAGGGGCTGCAATAGGTGAGACGAGTGCGCAGGCATGCAGAGAAGCATAATATTCTTCTCCTTGCAAAGATCTTAGAAATTGACAGAGCAGTGGCTCTCATGGCCATCGATAATAAGCAGTTAATACCCACCCACAGTAGAGCTCTTTGTATGGGTATCAAAGTGCTCTAACTAGGCAAGACTAAGCTAATTATTCGTCTAGCCATTGGGACTAACTTCAAGAACCTAGTTAGCAGGCAAATCCTTAAACTAGACGTTAATAAGCACCTTGCCCGCAAAGACAACGAAGGGTGGTATTTAGCGACCTAACGCGCCCACGCCTTAGATTATAGTAACCTACTTATAGTTGCCTAGCTATATCTACTTCTTTTTCCTATATCCTTCTAATGCTGTAATAACTAACTATAATAAAATCTTGCCTATTATAAAGCCAGTCTCGTTAAAGTTGTAGATATCGTTGTCTACAATACCCCACTTCTGCCTTGTCGCCTGGACTAAGTCGAACCAGCGCTGGATAGCCACTAGATCCTCGCAGGCGGCTCGCTGGTAATTATAGGGACGGCTCTAGCGCGTACGGAGCTTAGGAGTCCGCTTAACAAAGTTGTCAACCTAGTTTTTGCTAACAGGGTTGCCACTACGCTCCTCTAATAGTTTATTAGCTATTACTTGAACGTTAAGCTTTGTAGGCGCAAATCCTTGCGCAGACTCTTCAAGAATACGCTTAACTATAGCCTCCTCTTCTAGCTTATCTAGACGCTTTAATTTTAGCTCGCAGTCGCGTCGAGGGCGCTTTCTAGCGCGTTGATTAGATAGAGTTCTTTATAGGACGTTGTAGATAGTAGTAGCATAGTTTACACTCTAAACACGTTGCAACTAAACGTTAAAAAGAGCAAGTTAAAGATTAGATTTAGAATATATTAATAGATAGTTGCGTTGTTGAGACATCACGCGTTATAGTGATGAAGTTGATGGGCTGGTGGGGCGTTAGCGACTCGCTTGGGTTAGCGACTCACTTGTTATTATTATTATTATTATTATTCCATCAGAGTCTATCTGCAGTCAGTGACTATGTAAGACTTTGGCCAGAGGCCGTTCTAGGTACAATTTGTTTAAAGTGAGAGTGTTCTCTGTATAGTACTGCTATTGTGCTGCGGTTTAGTCGCTTCTAGCTGCGCTTAAAGCAGACTCCAGTTGCTGAAGAGCAGTTTAGTAAACAGGAAGAGATGTTAGACAGCAGGGCTGTCTTCCAGCGAGCTCTTTTAGGGCTAAGGAAAGTAACTTAAGAAAGTTTGTTAGTTATTATTAGTTTTAGGTAGTGTCTCTCTGTTCTCGCTTATTTTTAGTTATCTTGTTCTTGGCCTAGATGCTAGCCTCTAGTCCCTACTCTAGTTTTAGCAATAAAAGCTAAAGTCGCCTCTCTGCCTTTGCTAGTGTGGAGGAGTAGTTGAATTGTTAGGTAGTTCTCGCGAAGAGTTGCTTTTAGCGCTTGCCTTTCTGTGTTGTAGTGCTAGCAGTA
>NW_007359981.1:10730-15746 GCF_000359705.1 Exserohilum turcica Et28A | reverse complement strand
GTTGTTTTATTTGGTGTTTTTAATTGTTTTTGGTTTCGTTTGGTAGTCTCCCTATTAGTCATCGGGGCGGTCTGTGCGTTCTCGAAGATTTTCGCATTTCAAACACGTCGCAAGAATACCGACAATACCCCCTCTAGCACCTCAACGAGAGGGCTGCACACATTAGAGGTGGCGTAAATCGGTTTCTCGCGACGTGTTACCCCTATATCTGATAGAAAATTGACGAGTTTTGATGAAAGATTTCTGCTTAAAAGTTGGTGTGTGTGTGTGTTTTTGTTTTGAGAGTGAGACGTGTCTCAACTATCTGCTCTTATAGCTTATAGCTCCACAGCGCGCACGCTGCACGTCTTAAAACTTGCTGTAATTAGTTTCTTGTAAGGGATTTGTATATATTCAACAAAATTACACCTATTCTAGAAAACTTGACGTTGGTGGGTGTAGTTGTGTGTGTTTTTGTTTTGAGTGTGAGACGTGTCCTAACTGTCTGCTCTTATAGCTTGTAGCTCCACAGCGCGCACGCTGCACGTCTTAAAACTTGCTATAATTAGTTTCTTGTAAGGGATTTGTATATATTTAACAAAAATTACACCTATTCTAGAAAACTTGACGTTGGTGTGTGTTTGTTATTGTGTGTTTTTGGAGTGCCTTGTTAATCACTAACTAAAACGTTGCTGGCGCATTTGTTAGTCTAAATAGCATAACTATATACTCGTACAGTCCATACTTTGTCTTAAAGGCCGTCTTCTACTTATGTCCTTTCTTAATTCTAATCTGATAGAATCCTTCGCGGACGTTGAACTTTGTAAACCACTTAGCTCCTTAGAGTTAATCTATAAGCTCTCCTATAAGTAGTAAGGGATATTAGTTCTTTACCATAACCACGTTTAACCGTTGGTAGTCGACACATAGTCGCCACTTCCCGTTTGGCTTCTTTACGAACAGAATTAGAGAGGCTATTAGGCCATGTCCTAGTCTAATAAATCCCTTTTTTAGATTCTTCTAGAGGTAATCCCGCAACTTAGCGTCGTGCTTAGGTGATATAGAGTACATTCCTCCTAGGCTCAACTTAGCTCTATCTTCGAGGACGATCTCATGATCCCAGTCCTAGTGTTCTGCTAGGTCTGTTGCTTTATTTTCCTTAAACAGTTCTCTAAACTTATTCGTCTAGTATTCTATTAGTATCGCCAACTATAGTACTAGTCCTTCCTTCGTAGTCGCGACCTATTTTGACTAAATAACTCCTACTTTCTAAGGGTCCTTCACATAGATTCTCGCGATCTTATGTGGTGAGATCGTACCTATCCTCCCGTCCTTGGGTGAGCTCTGGATAATCGGGTTCGACTTTTTTCGTACTCCAGCAACCTTATGCACAGGTTCTCTTCTAAGTATCGTTCGTTTCTACTAATTAATAGCTAGATTATGCTTTAACAACTAGTCGTAGCCTATTAACATGTCTTCTTTACCAAGATCTATAATGTTGATTATCTCTTGACTTTCCGTCCCTGCTAAATCTATTAGCACTAGCTTGGTCTCTAGTCTTATCATGCCATTCCCGTACGCGATTGGGCTATTATTGGCTAATACCGCTCGCATCAGCACCTTCTTAGTCTAATAGGGTATCTCATGCATCTCCACCACCCTGGGTGAGATCATGGTTCGTGCAGCACCACTGTCTATGGTCGCTGTCACACGATGTCTGTTCACGAGGACTATCGCTTAGAGTCTAAGATCCTGCGTCCCTACGCTCTTAACTCCTACATAGGTCGTTTTTAGACTACCTACACTAGCGTGACTCTATCCCTAGTGGCGTCCTAGTTTTTTAACTGTCTTCCCTTTCTCTTAGAGAAGTACCTATTGTCTATTTTAGCATTAAAATGCGCCTAGCATGCATAGTTATAGCAAAAGAACTAATGCATATACTCATGGGGAACCAGTCCCGCTGTCGCAGCTAACATAGCTTACATCTATGTTGTTGTTACCCTTAGTGTTTCCTATTAGTGCATGCGATAATTCTTTGCTATGCATTCTTGCGCTATTATCGTGCTATAGTAGAAGTCGTCTACCTTTTAAGTATTTTGTTGTTGCTTCCTGTAGTACTCGCAGTTCTCCTTGCACTAGAACTAACATAGCTCCTAGTATGCTTGCTGCTTTTCTTGTTAGTGCATGTGGCATCTATCTACTTAACACTTGTTGTACTATAATTGCGTATGGCAGCAATCGTCCTTATTGTTCCTAGTTTCTTTGCGTTTTCTTAGGTGGTAGTCGCACTGTGCCTTATAGTCAACCTAATGCAGGTGCTCGTGTTGCTCTATCTATTCCTTAAACGTGCGAGGTTTGTTCCTCTTAACCTTGGCTTCTAAGTCTCTAAAGCTAGGTTGCTCGTAAACTGCTTAATATCTAATCTCTTTAGAGTTTAGTCCTGTGATAATGATTCGGTCTTCAAGAGCGTAATTATTAGCCTAGTGTGTGGCGTCTCCACACATCTAGCATAGTCAGTTTCTTAGGCAGCGCTGTACTTTAGCCCCTTCAACCCTATAGTCTGTTGGTAGTGGGTTATCCCACTTAAAGTCTTTTAGACCTACGGCTTCTTATATTATCTTAAAGGCCTTATCTAACTCCTATTATGCCTCCTTATACAAGTTTAGGTTGCTAAGCGTGTTATTAGGTTCTATATTCTGTGGGTAGGGTGTTCTGCACCTAATCATCCTAATCTTAATTTAACCTTGCTTAACTTTGTTAGAACAGTCTCTAGCAAAGTGTCTTTGTTTGCCACATTAGAGACATGCTTTATTGTTATAACGCCTCTAGCGTTCTTCCTTAGAAAGACCGTCCTAGCCCTTTCTTTAGGTGTTCTAGCTCTTGTTTTCTTACACCTTGCCTATTATAATAGTGTCGCTATCCTTGTCTTTACTGTAACGTTGCTTCTTCGTGTTTGCTAGCGTAGGCTAGAATAAGCGTTTCCTTTGCTTATATCTTTCCCACAGCCTATAGTTAATTCGCGTGGCTAGCTCTATTAGAGCATAAAGCGTTTCTAGCTTTTCATGGTGTACAAGACCATCTTTAACATTTTCCTTTAGACCGCTCTTGAACACGGTTCGCAGCGCAGCATTATCCTAATTAATTCTTGCCTATAGCTATTTAAACTCTGCCGTGTATGCTAAGACTAAATTAGTCTGCTTTAAGCGAGTAATTGCCTTCTCTGCTTAGTTCTTTTTATCTATTTCCCCAAAGATTCGTCCCATCTCCTTCTTGAAGTTATCCTAGTTTCCGAATATTCCTTGGGTTTCGCTTTTGGTTCCTAGGTTGTCTGCGTCCTTTAGGAAGTCCTTAACATAGGGTTCTATCTATTTGGCCGCCCTGCCTTTTATGTAGGTACTTATTACAAGGATCTTATTCTAGTCTGTTAGTACTCTATTATACTCGCAGTATAAGTTAATGTTAGTAAGGAATGTCTATAGTTTGGTGTGGGTTCCGTCAAACTTCTTAGGTGCCGCTATCTTAGGCTTCGTGAGGGATCTCTTCTTATTTAGGGTGGCCATTAGCTAACTTAAAAGCTAATTAATTATATCCTGCATGCTGGCTATCTACCGCTGCGTGATCGTGGCCTGTCGCCTAAGATTCCACAACTCTCGTAGGTTTCGTGCGTCTTCGTCCTCATCTTCGTCGTCACTCGGGGTCAGCATCTCGTCGTCGAATGCTAGTTGGGGCACTAGTCCAGGACCTTGTACTAGTCTGCTGGCACTAGCCTGGGATTAAGAGTGATTATAAGATATCGTGAATCTTAATTAGGCGTACTATTAGTTAATCCTTCCACAAAGACTTAGTAGTGGTCAAAGTGTTACACGGGGGTCGGCTATACTTCTCTAGTCTTGGTCCAGGTTAGGGCGAGTAGACTAAAGCGGTAGTCCGTGTGATTGTTTGCGAAGTGCTATGTAGAAAAGAGTTATAGGATTTAACTAAAAGAATAAACAATTAATTCTATACTAAGATAGAATAACTAGTATCAATCTATGTAAGAGATGAACTATTCTAAAGTTGACCACAACGAGTGTAATAATGAAATCCAACCTATTCTTATACCCATTGCCTTAGGTCCTGCCATCCCGTCCATCCCATCTTCATGTCCCTTGGCGGGATGGTTAGGATGGCCTCCCATCCCATGTCCTGCTGCCATCCCCATCTTGGCGGGATGTCCTGTCTTGGCGGGATGGCACATCACGTGACTCCAAGCCCCGCGATAGCCATTACCTTCTGACGTGGACGTGGTTGGCCTCCAACCCCGTCATCCTGCGTCAAGGAGAGAATCCTTCTTGTTACGAGTAACAACAAAGAGGACTAGTAACGCTATAAGAAAGGTGCTTATATAGATAAAACCCTTATTAAGTAGGTCTAGGAGTGTCTTCCTTAGGACTAGTAGTTCGTCTCTAGACATGCTATAGAGCGGTCTGTACGGGATCTCTGGTAGCTTGCCATTTTAGGGAATTAATTTAATTTTGTAGTTGTTACGAACCTGAGGGAGGAAGGCACAGCGGTTAAGTTAAGGGAACAACGACAGCCAGTCAACCCCGCCCTCTTTGTAGAGTAAGGGAGGATCACGTGACCTCCTCGGACCTCTATGCACGAGGAAGGGTCTTGGCAGACTCCTCGTACATAAGCCACAGAGGAAAGCCCCTCGTGCGCCAGCCACCGAGCAATACTCGGACTCCTCTGACCGAGGGCTACGAGCACCATAGGTATATAGCATAGGCAATGTAGCCCTTATAGCTCATTGTGTTCAATTACTTAAGTTACAAGTACAAGTACAATACAAGAGTTACTTGCAGAGACACTGTTCATACCACCCTGTTGCTTCATCCGCGAAAACCAACCTCAAGAGTCTGACACCAGAAGTCTTATATTACTTCCACTTAGATCCTACTCTTAACACTTTGAACACCCTTAAGATGAGCGACATTGTTATGAACACTCCTGACGCTTCCCTCACCGGAGGATCATCCACTCGTGGTAACAAGCCCG
>NW_007359981.1:4401-8642 GCF_000359705.1 Exserohilum turcica Et28A | reverse complement strand
CTCACACGCAGAGCTCAACGGAAAACGGATGCAGGCACTAGTGGACTCAGGATCACAGGCGAACTATGTTTCAGCGCACGCAGTTAGGAAAGCCAGACTTACCCAACTACGGAAACAACAGCCATACCCACTACACGTTGCCAACGGCGAACCAATGCCAAACGAAGAAAGAATAACACATGAGGTCAGACAGGTGACACTCAGCATCCAAGAGCATGAGGAGAAGATAGACCTAGACGTCTTTGGACTAGCTACCCACGACATCATTTTAGGACTCCCATGGCTACGAGAACACAACCCGCGGATCGACTGGAAGTCGAAGGTGTTCCAATTTGAGTGCTGCGGAACGGACGCAACCGCAAGCCAGCCTACGCATCAGCAGAGTCTGATGGTAGATAAGAGTAACATTGCCAAGCAGTGCAATATCGCAGAAAAGAAAGCGAACTCGACAGGTAGTTCCCAGAGCAGGAAGCCAAACTCAGCAGATACCGAAACTAGGCCAACGGATCACGAAGCTAGAGTACAGGAGAACAGCGCAACTCTGGAGATCCCTGAACAATACAGAAAGTACGAACATTTATTTCAGGAAGTGGTAGACGACCAAGCGTTACCAAAGCATCAACCCTGGGACCATGAGATAGTCCTACAGGAAGGAAAGAAACCGACTTTCGGGCCCATATATCAACTATCGGAAAGAGAGCTCAACGTACTAAGAGAATACATCGACAAGAGTTTAGCCAAGGGATACATACGACCATCGAAGTCACTAGCAGGATATCCAATTATGTTTGTACCAAAGAAAGACGGTACAGATCAACTGTGTGTCGATTATCGGCAACTCAACGATATCACGATTAAGAATTGATACCCACTACCAAACATCACCAAGCTCTAGGATCGATTGTCTCGAGCGAAGATCTTCACGGCGTTAGATCTCCGAGACGGATATCACCTTATCAGGATCAAGAAAGGTGAAGAATGGAAAACGGCCTTCAGAACACGATACGGACACTACGAATACACCGTCATGCCGTTTGGGCTTACGAACGCCCCAGCCACGTTTCAAGAACTCATCAACAATGTACTTAGACCCTATCTAGATATATTCGTCATCGCCTACCTAGATGACATCCTAATCTACTCAGAAGAAGAGGAACAACATACTAAACACGTCAAGCAGGTACTACAGGCCCTGGACGAGTACAGCCTCAGACTCAAGCTGAAAAAGTGTGAATTCCACAAGACCAAGGTCAACTTCCTAGGCTACGTAGTAGGGGTCAACGGAGTACAGATGAGCGAGGAAAAGATCGAAGTCATCAAGAACTGGCCAACACCAAAAACAGTCACGGACATCCAATCCTTTCTAGGATTCGTGAACTTTAACAGGCAGTTTATTAAGGACTTCTCCGAGATCGCGATACCGCTAACGCGATTAACAAGAAAGAATACCCCATGGAAATGGGATAACAAGACAGGAAAAGCATTTCGAACGCTTAAGAAAGCATGCATTACGCCACCATGCTTCCGGATATTTATCCTAGGATTACCAACGAAATTCGAAACAGACGCATCAGACCTCGCGCTAGGAGGCTGCGCCAGCATACTCATAGACGGCAAATGGCACCCCGTCGCATATTATTCAAGGAAGTTCTCAGGACCAGAAGAACGCTACGACGTACACGACAAAGAACTACTCGCGATAGTAGCATGCCTACAGCACTAGAGAGTTTACGCAGAGAGCTGCTCAGAACTCACGATCTACACGGATCACAAGAACTTAGTACACTTCACCACGACGAAGGTACTCAACCAAAGACAGACCCGATAGGCTAAACTACTAGGGCAATACAAGTTTAAGATTGTCTACACTCCAGGAAAAGAAAATAGAAGAGCCGACGCTCTTAGCCGACGACACGACATTGCAGGAACTAAGACGATAGTCGACAGACCAATACTAAAAATGAACCAAGACGGGACAATGGGACCCGCACACGAAAACAACATTATTATAAAAATAGGAAACGACGTACCTAAAGAAGTACAGCAGATCATCATCAAAGAACATCACAACAATCCTGTGCACGGACACCCAGGAATCGCTAGAACAATGGAACTGATCCAGAGAAACTATCAGTTTAGTGGGATGAAAGACAAAGTTGCATCCTACATCGCCAAATGCGAAGACTGCAAGAAGAACAAGCATAGTACTCATGCACCTTACGGAGAAATGCAAGCTCAAGAGCTACCACGAGAACCGTGGGCAGACATCTCCATGGACTTTGTTACAGGCCTACCAGTTTCAAGAGACCCTGCAACCAAGGTCGCCTACGACGCGATACTAGTTGTAGTGGATAGGTTCACCAAACAAGCCGAGTACATACCATTCAGAAGGGATTACACAGCAGTGGATCTCGCATACATCGTCAACGACAGAATCATCCGACACCACGGAATACCAAGGTCAATAATCAGTGATAGAGACAAGCTCTTCACATCAAACTTTTGGACAACGCTATTAGCCGCGATAGGCACAAAGCGAAAACTATCGACAGCATACCATCCACAGACCGACGGACAAACAGAAAGAACCAACAGAACAATGAAGGCATACCTTAGAATCTATGTCAACTACCAACAAAACAATTGGGTACAGCTACTACCTATAGCACAGATGGCCTACAACAACAAAACATCAGAATCAACAGGAAAGACACCATTTTACGCAAACCACGGGAGACACCCAAATCTCTTTACTAGGACATACCCAAGTCAGAAAACAGAAGCAGCCATAGCCACGGCTGAAGAACTTAAGAAAATACATGAAGAACTCCGAAAAGCACTTAAAAACGCTCAGCAGCAAAGCATCTCATATGTCAACAAAAAACGAAAAATGGCACCTTAGCTAAAGAGGGGGGATAGAGTATACCTACTCACAAAGAATCTTCGAACGAAGCGACCAAGCAAAAGACTAGATCACACCAAGGTCGGACCATTTTTGATTCTCAATCAGAAAGGACTAGTAACGTACACACTTGATCTACCACCAGATGCAAAGATACACCCAAGATTCCATATTAGCCTATTAGAACTAGCAGACCCCAAAACGCCACTACAAAAAACATTTCACTACGAACCCGAGGAAGAAAACGAATTCGAAGTCGAGAAAATCCTCGCACACCGCGCGACAATCCAAGGAACCGAATACCTAGTCAAATGGTTAGGATACCCAGACAGCGAAAACACATAGGAACCGGAGGACAACCTATCCAATTGCTAACAATTACTTAAAAAATACAAAAAAGAACTTACTATCATAAGGAGAAAACCGGCGCATCGCCAGGATTCGAGGGCGACGCTAAGGCGTCTAAGGACCCCAAAGTACTCCACATAACCAGCGAAAACCCCACCAACGCATCCGCCGCGGGGCAGTCCAAGGACTCCTGCGCATCCACGTCATCACCACCAGCGCGCAAGGAATTCGCCAGACACATAGTCTTTTTCGCAGCACGCTCTTCAGCCTGCTTCAAAATCCTCTTATTTCGCATTAAGCGCGAAATGACTTAAGCCAACAGCTACTCATCCTCATCTACCTTCTTTTGATACTCTTCACAAGTCTTGTCTAGAGACACCCACGACATGTTCACACATAGGTGACCCAGACGAGTGCACTCCGAGCACTTCAAACGCTTGCCATCAACTTTGGGCATCGCGACGCACTAACGGTTGTTCGCAAAACAATAATCGCAGGGGACAGGCGCAGGGAGACCATTGCGACGAATCTCAAGAGCAAGACGAAGATGTTCTTTAAACCTAGGGGCGGACATAGTTAGCCACAGGCATACGGAAAAGCTTGAGGACAAGCTTAGGAAGGAGGGAGATGGTGTTACGAACCTGAGGGAGGAAGGCACAGCGGTTAAGTTAAGGGAACAACGACAGCCAGTCAACCCCGCCCTCTTTGTAGAGTAAGGGAGGATCACGTGACCTCCTCGGACCTCTATGCACGAGGAAGGGTCTTGGCAGACTCCTCGTACATAAGCCACAGAGGAAAGCCCCTCGTGCGCCAGCCACCGAGCAATACTCGGACTCCTCTGACCGAGGGCTACGAGCACCATAGGTATATAGCATAGGCAATGTAGCCCTTATAGCTCATTGTGTTCAATTACTTAAGTTACAAGTACAAGTACAATACAAGAGTTACTTGCAGAGACACTGTTCATACCCACCTGTTGCTTCATCCGACG
>NW_007359981.1:1914-4307 GCF_000359705.1 Exserohilum turcica Et28A | reverse complement strand
GCATACGGGAAAGCGTTGAGGACAAGCTTAGGAAGGAGGGAGATGGTGTTACGAACCTGAGGGAGGAAGGCACAGCGGTTAAGTTAAGGGAACAACGACAGCCAGTCAACCCCGCCCTCTTTGTAGAGTAAGGGAGGATCACGTGACCTCCTCGGACCTCTATGCACGAGGAAGGGTCTTGGCAGACTCCTCGTACATAAGCCACAGAGGAAAGCCCCTCGTGCGCCAGCCACCGAGCAATACTCGGACTCCTCTGACCGAGGGCTACGAGCACCATAGGTATATAGCATAGGCAATGTAGCCCTTATAGCTCATTGTGTTCAATTACTTAAGTTACAAGTACAAGTACAATACAAGAGTTACTTGCAGAGACACTGTTCATACCACCCTGTTGCTTCATCCGCGAAAACCAACCTCAAGAGTCTGACACCAGAAGTCTTATATTACTTCCACTCAGATCCTACTCTTAACAGTAGTCTACGTCTAGGCCTTAGTAGGGTAGTAACTCTGCTTCCTCTTTTAGCAAGAAAAGCTGCGCGTGGTTCTTAAGGTAGGTAGGGAGGGCTTTCTTTACTTTATTTATTGTAAGTTTTGCTTTTAGATAAAGAGCTTTCTTGATATCTTTTAGACTAGCTGCAAATACCTGCACTACCTTCTATCTTCTATTTCTTCGTACGTGTAGTTGGAAAGCAGCAGCAGTAATAGTAGCACAGTCTATCTGCGTGGGCGTGGTGCTCTCCCTACTTTATATAGAGAATCCGTAGCGTCGTAGGAGCAGGCGGTGTTCAGCAGTGTATAGTACTCTGTCCATCTCTTCTAACTAGGTCTTTCTAAGGATTATGTTAAACTCGTACGTAGACGAGATAATATACGCCACTACTTTTTGTTTTACTCCTCCTATGTTAAGTATAAACTCTATTACTCCTTGTATAGGACTTGTCTTTTTATCTACTATTGCTAAGAGGGTAGATAAGATTGTATAACGTGGTAGGTTTAGTTGTTGTACGAGCTTGTTACACACAACTAAACATGTATAATACTTATAGTTAAGCATTATAATAGCATTCCTTACACTATTTATAACTATATTTATAGATATTACTTTTATAGGCTTTAATAGTTTAAGTATCCTATGCAGTGCTTATATAACATCTCTTTCCTGCTTTATTCGCTCATACTAGCGCTTTTTAGTTAGAGCTCTTCTTTTCCCTTATCTAAGTCATCCTCTATAGGTGCTATAGTAGCCACCTTAGTATAGTTTCCTTGTTTATGCGTATAAGTAGTAAGAGGAGCGTTATAGTCTTTATAATAGTGTCCTTATCTACTATAGCAGAAACAATATCTCTCTTAATAGCGTCTTTTAATTTTAGTATAGGACCCTTGGTGTAAGAGGCTACGCCTAAAGTGTGTGTGTGATCGAGTATATCTATACGACTACCTAGACTTCAAGAAGCTTGAAGTCTTGTTACTGCCTTTTTGGCTATGGATGGCGTAAGTAGTCGTACGCTCGGCCCGTTGGGCCCGCCCATTACACTTGGTATTCTTTTATTATACGTGGCCTAGTTACGCCTAAAGTAGGGGTCTAGTCTATCTCTTTAAATATAGCTTAAGTGTTACTAAAGAAAGGTGACGTAAAAGTTAGTTGTTTAGACAATAGTTGTTCTATCGCTCTTAGGTTTTTCTATATAACTCTTATTCTTTGTACAAAGCTATTGTACTTGTTATTCTTACTAGGCTAGTAGCTTACTTAATACTTAAGCAACTCTTTATTAAGAGAGTTCTTTAAGTAGTTAATCTTTTAAGCGTTATCTATGGCGCTTAGGCCTACTTCTTAGAATTTTGAATTAAAGACTTAAACGTAATAAAGGAACTCTCCCCTTCCTTGTCTAGTTATATAAAGGTAGTAGAGAGCCTTCTAGTTAATCGTAAGGTCTTAGAAGAACTTGTCTAACTAGGACTATAGTCTAGCTGTTGTAGCTGCTAGGGTGCTATTTATAAGAGCTTAGACGTACGCATAGAGCGTATTAAAAGCTTATCCTTTTGTACGTGTGACGATATAGTAGGTTTTAAGTTCCTTACTTAAGTAAGCTACTCTATCTGCGAAGAGCTTAGCCTATATGCGCATGTTCTACTAAGTGTATTATTGTCAGATAAGTGGCAGAATCCGGGTGCGGACTCGAGCACCAGGATTCTGTGATCCCAACCAATCAGGGCTGATCGCCAAGACCTAACCCTAGGCGAGGCTGATACTTAGCGGCCTACCTAATACAAAAAGCAATAGCGATAGCTCTCATAAGGGGCGCGCCCTCGCGCCCCTACAGACGACAGAACACACAACAACTTCAATACACTCAGTTTCATACTTAAGTTTATCACAGTCTTTTATCACAGTG
>NW_007359981.1:0-1633 GCF_000359705.1 Exserohilum turcica Et28A | reverse complement strand
TGCCTTTACCAAGCCAATCAACATAAACGCGCAATCTGCTCTAATCAACGCAACCGTTATCTTACGCGACGAGAACGACTATCGCACCTAGTACAACCAGCTACAAGCCCGATGCGAAGCCTACAAAGTATGGGCCCAAGTCGACCCAGACTCAACAACCACGCCATTAGCAGAGCCATCTCAACCAGGGCTCCCCGATATCTCCGATTATACACCATCTTCAGCACTAGGAGAAGGAAGAGTGCCAGCCCGACTATCTGATCTATCCTCATCAGGGTAGAGAGCCTATAAGGACGATCTTGAAGTCTACAAACTCCAGATAGAGAGTTATAAGCTAAAACACGCTGCGTACAAGACTGAATCAGCTAGCCTACAACATATTGTAGTGCTAGTTTAGTCTACTGTGGCGCCACATCTCTAGCGCACTTGCTGCTTACCTAATATACTACTAAAACAGTGGATTAAGAATCTGAAGCTAGAGGCTAGGATTGCACCAAAGTTTGAGCAAGAACAAACTCGCAACAGATATCAAAATGCCCTTAAGCCTCCACGTTCAGTGAACGTCTGGGACCTCTAGCTTACTAAATATAGCTAAGCTGCAACAGAAGCTGAGATGCTGAACGTACCAGAGGTTTCCCAGATTAATATCATAACTGCAGACTTTACGTTAGCAGTAAATAAGATCGCTCCTATTTGGGCTGCAACCTTCCAAGCTACTAGAAAGGATTAACCTAGCTTAAGCTAGAAGGACATGATGAGACGGTTTTGAGAGTATATGACACTAAATCATCTAGTCACAAGAGGAAGAAGCTAGAAGGCAGCCTTTATGATAGAGGAATCGTCATACCTCGCTAGTAATCACTAATCTACCTAGCCAGAAGGGGACGCCCAGCAGGCTACTATGGGGAACTCTCAGAGTTGTAAACAGGGCAGACCCCTTTATTAACGTATAGCTGAGGATGACTAGGATCCCTCACCTAGCTCATTAAATTATTAAAGTCGTGGTAGACTAGTAAGCGCTGGCGCCAGATCATAGTCCCTAGATAGCGCTAGACCCGCGCCGAGTAAACTGGCAAGCACCAAGGTTAGATCACCGTCTCAAGGAAGCACTAGAGCTCGAAAAATCACAGCTCCCTGTCCTGCGTGCGACGGGAGCTACTCACTTTACTAGTGCTTCTACTTAGATTAGAAGAAGGCACCTGGTTGGTGGAAGCCGAATTAGATTATTTGGAATTTAATTGAATGTAAAAAGGAAAATGACCTTAAGTTTTAGAGTCTTATAAGAGCCCAAAGTCGGCCAAGGACAAGATCTTAAACCTATAAGCAATCTCAAACTCCCCAACTAGAAATCGAAGATTAGTGACTAAATGGTAGACAGATAACCTAGATCAAGGCAGTATTCGCTGCAGCCTTCGTGTCAAGCCAAACGGACTACCCTCTGCGTCACTCGTTCATACTTGATTCGGGGACAACGTGTCATATTACCAGAGATGTCAACAATCAAGCCAAGCCAAGCTCCAGCTTGGCTTGCCTCAGCTTGATAGGCAAAAGCAAAACTGTCAGCTTGGCTTGGCTTGACTCAGCTTGGCTTGGTGTATCAAGCCAGCTTGATTGATGAGCTTGATGAGCTTGA
>NW_007359980.1:0-2823 GCF_000359705.1 Exserohilum turcica Et28A | reverse complement strand
CCGCTTCAATCGTTGGCCTAATTGCTGCCTCCTTCCATCCGTCCTCTCTAAGCATTTGTGTAATTTCGCGCAGGATCTCTTCATCTAATACTCCTGCCTGGTTCTTGGCAGCAGCGTACGCCGCCAGCTCTTCCACATTCAAGTTTGGAACGTTAATCTCCATTGCCTAATTCGTTTTGGACGTCTCGTTCTTTGCCTGCTAATATGCAGGGCTTCCGGTCGCTCTTCGATCCGCTCGCGCAGTCCTTAACTGCGGCCTACTCCTCGTTAGTGAGGACTAGTAGGGCTTACCTTTGGCCGTACTTCTCTTCTAGCTAGTTCTGAACAGCGTTTGGCTGCTGTCGTGTCGCGTCCCTAGGAAGACTCGCGTCTTGCCGTCTCGCTCGTGGGATCTCGTCTCTGATTGAGAGTAATCGCACGACCTGCACCCCGTCCGATAGAGGATTGACAGGACTTCTCACTACAACGTCCGCTTCTAGCTAACTGTACGCTAGGCCCGAGTGGCCTTTAGGTAGTTTATCACGCGACGTTGCGCCTACGGCTCGGCTTTCCAAAACACGGTAGGACTTCCTAGACAGGTCCCGGGCGACTAAATCGCCTACTGTCTCTCACGGCTGAACTTCCTGCGAAGCTCTGCCCTAGGTGTACTGTCTTGCGACGGTCTACCTTCTCGCTGCACTAAAGGCCTTTCGTACCTATTGCAGCACTAACTCTGTGTTACTAGCTCGCACTAACAACACGCTCTAAAACTTAGTTAGAAGACAGTCTGCCTAAGGCTTATGTCTAATTGGGATTGAATACAAAATGTAAGGGGCTGCGCTCTAGGGAGCAATCGCGAGGTATACAAGAGGTTGTATTTGATAAGGAGCTATCTACTCTGCTTACGTGGTGTTTATTTACTTATTAGAGAAAGGTTATGCCGGAGTATCTAAGCGCGTTGTCTGAGCGCTGCTCGGTCTGAACGTAGTTCAGATGGTGCGCGCGCAGCTTGGCCCGAGATTCCATCGAGGAGCTATCCAAAGGGCGTTCAGCCCGTTACAAGGTTACCTCGAAGGGAGAAATAAAGAAGACAGATAATAGAAGATAATAGAGACAAGTTATAGCTAGAAGACTTATACTTATAGTAACCTTACAATAATCTATTTTTCATTATTTAGCTATTAGAGAACTTTAAACCTAAGAACCTATTAGTAAACCTAAGTTATTTATAACTTAAGAAGAAAAGAAGAATAAAGTTTATGGAAGAACTAAGTAACGTAGAGCTCTACGTACTTTAGTAGTCTTAGCCTAACTATATTACCTCCTTACTACTATAGTAGGAAGTTAAGGGCGTTACTATATCTAACTTACTTAGATAGAAGAATATCTAAAAGTAGATATAAGAGATAATAAAAGAAAACTTGCATTGAGTTAACTACGCTATTAGCAGTAATACGCTTACTATAGATGAGAAGCTAGATGCTAAGTAAGGAATAGAGAACCTAGTATTTATTTAGCTAATTACAAACGCTAGGTTATAAGGTCCAAACTTAGTAGCTAGTAAGCTAATTATAGACGCTAGATTAAGAATAGAGAACCTAGCATTTATAACCTTACACTTACAAAGCTAATAGCCTATAGTTAGAGTAAGAAAAAAACTTTTTAAAATACTATATAACGTGGTTCACAAGTGAGTCGCTAACCTAAGCAAGTCGCTAACGCCCCATCACTACATCTATATTAACACGTTATTATAGTTTTTCATTGTAGTTAATAAACTATTATAATACACTAAAATAATTGTTAGAATTGCTACTATTACTTACACTATCTATCTTAACTACGCAAGTATAAGCGTTGTGTTTAGTCTACTTGCAACGCCTGCACCACCGCTCTTCTTGCACCCTCTTTAACGCATTCTTACTATTACTATAACTACTACCCGCCTATTTAGCTAATACTTCTTATACTTCGCCTATAGTAAGAGTCTCTTCTATCTATACGTCTCGCTGCTTATAGCTTTTACCCTTATTTAACTTGTTAAAAGCTACTTAAAGCGTACCTATTTCCTCTATTATAAGCGTTATTTTATATACTCTTTGCTAGGCCCCCTTACTTAGTTACGTAATCTACTGAGTAAGTGAATTAGTAGAAGACCTATAGCGTTTTCTTACGCTCTTTTAAATAAGACTAATTTAAGACTTAACTTTGCGCGCGTTGCGTAGTGTCTGCGCCTACTAGGTGGCTACCTATTGCGGTAATTGTATAGGTGTCTGCACCACCATATTAAGCTTAGATAGCACAGCCTATAGGTTGTGTGGGACTAGACTAGCGCCTCTAAAGCTAGCTTAGATATTCTCCTTCGTGATAGACTACTTAAAAGCAGTCTTAAAGGCTAGTAGGAAGGTCTTTCTGCTAATCTAGTAGGTGCGGTTGCGTGCTAAGCCTAAAATAGCGTTGCCATACTTACGCTTTAACGGCGAGAAGCAGGCGACGTTAAGGGGCTATAATAGGTGAGACAAGTGCGCAGGTATGTAGAGAAGCATATTATTCTTCTCCTTGCAAAGATCTTATAAATTAACAGAGTAGTAGCTTTTATAGCTATTATTAATAAGCAGTTAATACCTACCCATAGTAGAGCTCTTTATATAGGTATTAAAGTGCTCTAACTAGGCAAGACTAAGCTAATTATTTATCTAGCTATTAGGACTAACTTTAAGAACCTAGTTAGTAGGTGAATCCTTAAACTAAACGTTAATAAGCACCTTACTTACAAAGATAACAAAGGGTGGTATTTAGCGACCTAACGCGCCTACACCTTAGATTAAAGTAACCTACTTATAG
>NW_007359979.1:0-2824 GCF_000359705.1 Exserohilum turcica Et28A | reverse complement strand
CACCAAAAGCTAATCAGAACGCCGTGGCCCAAGTAATGGAGCAGATGATGCAGCTGCTCAGCCCAATGGCTAGTCGCCTAGAGGCACTTGAGAGGAACCAAGCCGAAGGACGTTCGGAGTCATCCCCAAGAGTCGACACTCCTCCACCACCGCTAACAACAGTCGCCAAGCCAGCAGCCCGCAAGAATAAGTTTCCCAACCTAGAGCGTTTTAATAGGACACGTGATAACTACCTAAGTTAGAAATTTAAGTGCGAAGGGAAGCTAGAGTATAACTACACTATATTCCCAACAGAGGACGCAAAGGTCCAATACGTGCTCAGTCGAACGAAGGGCAAAGCAAACTAGGTCCTTCTTCCTTAGGTGCTTGAGAATAAGGAACGAACTACGGCCAGCCTATAGGAGCATATGGATACTCACTTCTAAGACGTACACCAGCAGCAGCGTGCGCTAAACAAGCTTCAGCACTTAAAGCAAGGACGACGACTAATACGCGACTATGTCTCGGAGTTTAACTAGCTTCGCGTAGAGTCCTAACAGCAGTTTAGCCTAGCAGTAGCTTATAAGATGTTTAGTGAGGGACTTAGAGAAGAGCTCTAAAAGCTAATACTCTATACTCTAAAGAACAGAAGTCTAAAGGAATATATAGACAAGGCAATCAAGCTTTCTAATAACCTATACTAGATCCAGTTGCACGGGAGGAATCGAAGGAACGTGGCCTACAGTCATGCGCAAGCTCCCCGAAGGTCGCTTAGCGAGATGCTAGTCCAGAAGCGATGGACTGGGAGCCCTCGAAGGCCAATCGGGCACGGGAAACGAAGGATAGACCAAGGCGGTCCCCACTAGACTGCTATAGCTGTGGCGAACTAGGCCACATCGCTAGAAACTGTCTAAACACCACTCGGGTTAAGAGAGCCGTTCCCCCAAGCGAAGGGCAGAGACGCCAGAAACAGATCGAATGCCCAGACGATAGCGACTCGGAAAAAGAGTAGCTCTGGGCCAGAGTCTCGGCCCAGAGCCTCTGAAGATGGATCGGCAGATACGTAGCGAATGGAATTAGTTTCAGCAGAAGCATATGCGTCCCCCACTAATCACCGTAGATCTTATCGTGAACAACGTAGCAAACGCTGTTGCGCTTATAGACTGCGGATGCCTATGCTATGCACTAATTAGCAAGAGATTCGCTTACCGCCACCGTCTAGAGCGCTTTCAGATCCTCTCTTGGATGATTAAGGGAGTGAACGGCAAGCTGTTAGAGATTAGCGAGGTTGCCTAATTCTCGTTCAAGATGCATGGGTACGAAGAGACTGCTTATGCATACGTGATGGACTTGTCCTCTAGTGAGGACGTGTACCTTAGCAGAGGATAGATGGACTACTAGGACGTATCAGTATCTCCTGCTAAGAAGAGTATTTTTATCCACTTGAAGGGCATTTAAGTAAGGTCGACTAAAGGACGCCTACAAGGAGGAGTTAGCTAAGTCAACGCCGCAGCGTTTGCAGCCTTAGTTCGTAGGCATAAGAACGCTCTAAATAGCGTTCAGATCTTCGCCACGTCGATTGCAGACATCGACAAGGCGCTACAACCAAAGAAGCCCGTAGATGTACGAGCGCTGCTACCAACACAGTACCAGGAGTTCTATGAGCTCTTCAACCCGAAGCAAGCAGAGAAGCTTCCACCGCACCGAGGGCCAGGGGTGGACCACAAGATCAAGCTAGAGCCGAAGGATGCTCAGCCACCGTGGGGACCCCTCTATAGCATGTCGCGCGGAGAGCTCCTAGTCCTTAGAAAGGAACTCACATCGCTTCTTAAGAAGGGATTCATCCGCGTAAGCAGCTCGCCAGCTGCAGCGCCAGTATTGTTCGCCAAGAAACCTAGAGGAGGGCTCCAACTGTGCATCGATTATCGAGCTCTGAACGCAATTACTAAGAAGGACTAGTACCCACTACCCCTCATCTAAGAGACACTTAACAGCTTAAGCAAGGCCAAATAGTTCACAAAGTTAGACGTTATCGCAGCCTTCCACAAGATCTGTGTCGCACCAGGTGATGAGTGGAAGACAGCCTTCCAAACAAGATTCGGACTGTTTGAGTAGCTAGTTACCCCCTTTGGCATGGCGAACTCCCTAAGTACTTTTTAACAATACATTAACTGGACCTTAAGAGAACACCTAGATGACTTCTGCTCAGCATACCTGGACGACGTACTAATCTACACCGATGGCGATCTGCGCCAGCACCGAGAGCACGTCCGAAAAGTGCTTAGCAAGCTGCAAGCCGCAGGGCTACAGGTGGACATCAAGAAGTGCGAGTTTAAAGTTAAGACAACTAAGTACTTTGGGTTCATTATCAAAGCAGGTAAAGGGATAAGCATGGATCCAGCCAAGGTAGCCGCAATCCGCGAGTAGGAGGCACTGAAGATAGTAAAGGGAGTAAGATCGTTCTTAGGGTTCGCGAACTTCTACTAAAGGTTCATTAAGAACTTCGCGCAGCTAGCCGCACCCCTCACTAGGCTTACAGGTGACGTCCCCTTCTGATAGGGATCTGAAGAGCAGTTAGCCTTTGAGAAGCTAAAGGAGATCTTCGTTACAGAGCCCACGCTGGCGGCGTTCGACCCAGATCGGGAGACAGTGCTCGAGTGCGATTCGAGCGGCTACGCGGTGGGCGGGGTGCTATCACAGTACGACGATGATGGAGTCTTACGGCCTTGCGCGTTCTTCTCGCGGAAGAATAGCGCGCACGAGTGCAACTACGAGATCCACAACAAGGAGTTGCTCGCGGTAGTACGATGCCTTAAGGAATAGGATTCTGAGCTGCGTTTAGTTA
>NW_007359978.1:0-2835 GCF_000359705.1 Exserohilum turcica Et28A | reverse complement strand
TCTATATATAGGTAAGAAATTCCTAGTAATTGCAAAGTGTTACAAGTAACAAGAAGGATTCCTTGACGCGGGACGAGTGGCAGAGGACCTATGGATGTCCACGTCAGAAGGTAATGATCAACGCGGGGCGAAGATCACGTGATCGGCATCCCGCCAAGACAAGACATCTCGCCAAGAGGGCAGATGCCACGACATCGCAAGATGCCAGGACATCTTGGACATCTGTAGATGCCAGGCCTTTCTAGAGATGCCACAGATGTCAGGACCGAGAACAATGGGTATAAGAATGTGTTGGATTTCATTATTACACTCGTTGTGGTCAATTCTCTCAATAGTTCATCTCTTACCCAGATTGATACTAGTTATTCTACCTTAGTAGAATTGATTGTTTGCTCTTTGGTTAAATCCTATAACTCTTTTCCACATAGCACTTCGCAAACAATCTCACGGACTACCGCTTTAGTCTACTCGCCCTAACCCGGACCAAGACCAGAGAAGTATAGCCGAACCCCGTGTAACACTTTGACCACCACCAAGTCTTTGTGGAAGGATTAACCAACAGGTCGCCCGATTAAGATTCAAGATGTCTCACAATCACTCTCAATCCCAGGCAAGCAATGGTGGACCAGTACAGGAACCTGCACTAGCACCACGACCAGCAATCGACGACGAAATGCTGACCCCGAGTGACGACGAAGAAGACGACGAAGACGCACGAAACTTACGAGAGTTGCGGAATCTTAGGCGACAGGCCACGATCACGCAGCAGCAGATGGCTAGCATGCAAGATATGATCAATCAGCTTTCAAGCCAGCTGACGGCCACCTCGAATGAAAAAAAGGTGTTAAAGAAACCCAAGATGGCGCCACCCGAGAAGTACGAAGGAGGAAGATATGAGCTACGACCATTCCTCACCAACATGGACCTATATTGCGAATTCAACGAAGTTCCGACCGACCAAGGAAAGATCCTCATGGCCAGTACCTATATGAAAGGAAGGGCAGCGAACTGGATTCAACCATACGTAGAAGATTACGTATCGAACAGCGCAGACCAAGGTACTAGGGCTGAGACACAGTCCCTATTCGCTAGTTAGAAACACTTCAAGGAAGAGATGGGACGCATCTTTGGGGAAGTAGACGCCAAGAACCAGGCAGAGAAAGCGATAACTCGCCTGAAGCAGACCAAGTCAGTCTCGACGTATACGGCAGAATTTAAACAGCTACAGGCAAGAATCGATTGGGATGATGCTGCGCTACGAACTGTATTCGAGGCAGGACTGAAGGAAAATATAAAAGACGGTCTTGTACACCATGAAAAGCCAACAACGCTTCACGCTCTGATAGAGCTAGCCACGCGAATCGACCACAGGCTGTGGGAACGATATGAACAGAAAAAGACGTTCCAGCCCACGACGGCCAATATGAAGAAGCAACGCAACCACAAAGACAGGGATGGGGACACCATCATGACTGGCAAGGTGCAAGAAAACAAGAACCAGAACACCCGAGGAAGGGGCTAGGATGGCCTTTCTAAGGAAGAACGCCAGAAGCGTTACGAAAAGAAGGCATGCCTCCAATGCAGTGAAGTAGGACACTTCCGCAGAGATTGCCCAAAAAACGAAGTCAGGCAAGGTCAAATCAAGATCGGGATGATCAGGAGTGGGACGCCTTACCCACCAGTCACGGAACCCGACGACAGCCTTAGTG
This sequence comes from Exserohilum turcica Et28A, assembly GCF_000359705.1. Lineage (NCBI taxonomy): Eukaryota > Fungi > Ascomycota > Dothideomycetes > Pleosporales > Pleosporaceae > Exserohilum > Exserohilum turcicum. Next base: position 1,126 of record NW_007359978.1, on the reverse strand, counting down.
ACTTGGACTTGTACGAGGAGGCGCGCCAAGAGAGCGACGAGGCCTTCGAGATGGTACAAGAAGCTTTAGGAGCCAAGAATGTCCAATGGGACATACCACAAGAAACAGATTGGAAGATTGACGGGGCTGAGATTCAGAGCCGCCTAAGGAATCACCAATGCTGGGTCTGCGGAGACGCCGCACACCAGGCAGACGATTGCCATCAGCGGGGACGTATCGCGATTACGGGCCCTAACGCTGAAGAGATCGGGTATCAAGCGATTCACGAACAACCACGCTTCGAGAGCCCCAAAGCTCAAATTGAGGAACGAAACCCTTACTTGTTTAAGGCACGCATGACGCAACACAAAGATTTGCACTAGGTTAACTGCAGCTAGAAGAAATGCAAGAAGCATTACCAGGAAAAGCAGAAATCAAGAAAAAACGACAATGACTGTTGCCACACACATCTAGAGACATATGAGTGTCTAGTGGAGCAATGTCATATCCATGGACCCGAGAAGCAAGATCGAGCTCACCAACGGCTGTGTTGGGTGAACTGCGAAAGCATGTGTCAGTATCACAGGACGCAGTATAAGGAAGCCTTGAACCCGACCAGCTATTACCACGGGACGGTAAACGCTGAGGAATGTAACGCAACGGAATGTCGTATGCATCGAGACCGGCAGTCGGAAGTCACGACATCTCGGATGCCGAAGCAACAAGTCAAGGATAGTGAAGAGCGTCATGAACTCTTGCACTGGTCCTTCTGCTACAACGACTATTGCACAATACACCAAGACGCCAAGTACGGCGCAGGCTACTTTCCTAGACAGAGGAAGAGTAGGCCGACAAAAAACTAGGATGCCGCCAGGGACAGGGTCACGCTGGTGAAGGCAGTCCTAAAACGACCCTCAAGGAAGTCAAGAGCGTAGGCACGCAGGACCTTAGACTTCGAACAAATGTCTTAGTAAACGGACATAGGATGACAGCGACCATAGATAGTGGTGCTGCACGAACAATGATCTCACCCCGAGTGGTGGAGAAATACGACATACCCCATCAGGCCAAGAAGGTGCCGATGCGAGTGGTATTAGCCGACGATAATCCCATGGCATACGGAACGGCATGATCAGGCTACGAGACC
>NW_007359977.1:0-2840 GCF_000359705.1 Exserohilum turcica Et28A | reverse complement strand
CACACTTCAAGCACAAACTCGTATTTGTAAATAAATCTAGTTAGAACGGCCTCGGCCAAAGTCTTACATAGCCTCGAGCTCACTAGACTCTAATGGAACAATAATAATATGCCCCCGGACTGACTCGTGTATCTTGTGTCCCAAATCACCAATAAGAAATCTAGGTGCGGGCATTGGAGGTCTTGCGCTGGCTATGGCTCTGCACAAAAAGGGTGTTCCCTTTACACTCTACGAGGACGCCAGGGAGTTCTCAGCCGTAGGGTACGTCATCATCATCACCATGCTACTCCTAACTCCTTATGTCGCTTATCCTCTCTGAGTGCTGGAATAGGCTTCGCGCCAAACGGCATGCGAACTATGGATCTGATCGAGCCCGCATTCCGCCCCTTGTATGAAAGGATTTGCGTAGGCAACAAGGGCGCCCAAAACCAAGACATCTTTTTCGAGGGACTGCTGCTTAGCGAAGGTCTGGGTATGAGCTTTTTCCTACATTACATTCCTTCTCTCTGTGCCCCTTGCTCACCAAGAGCCCCAGGAAAGGACCAGCCATGGTACGGCAAGTCTGCGTGGGGCCATCCTGACTTTGACCGCAAATCTGTATGTGGCCCAACTTGTCGTTGTTTACACAAGTGATGCTTACTATTACTAGGCACATCGCAAGGCGCTGCTTGATATCATGACCAGCTTCATTCCACGGGAAAATGTCAAATTCAGCAAGCGCCTGGTGCATATCGAACAGCAACCGTCCAAGGTTGTCCTTACATTCGCCGATGGTCAAGTCGCAGAAGCCAGCGTCCTTGCCGGTGCCGACGGCATCAAGAGTACAGTCCGAGAGCATGTCCTGAAGCCTCATTTTCCTGAGCAAGTAGCTCCAGTCTATGCTGATGCGTATTGCTACCGTGCTGTCATTCCAATGGCAGAGGCCGAAGCTATTCTTGGAGATTTGACCGACGTCGCCAAGTTTTACTTTGGCCATAACCGCAGCGCCGTAACGTACCGAATATAGGGGGAGAGGTAAGCCAGTACCCATGTCTGAGACCGACAATCTGATCTTTTGCTTATCACTGTTGTCATAGGAGTTCAACTACCTTCTGTGTGTAGCAGATAAGCAAGGCTGGAAGCTGGATAATGCAGTGACAGAGAAGGTCTCACATGAAGCCATGATGGCCGATTTCGAGGGACCAGACATTGATGACCGCTTTCGCCAGCTTTTGACCAAGGCCAATCCCATCCGATGGGGCTTTTTTCATCACTGGCGGACTTCAACATATTTCCGCGGCCGCGTGGCTATTCTAGGCGATGCTGCCCATGCATCCTTGCCATTCCAGGCAGCGGGCGCTGCTCAAGGTCTCGAGGATGCTCTTGTTCTTTCAAAGATATTGGCAGACATTGCTGCAAGATCAAGACAACAAGTCAATATTGATGCCAGAATTTCCGCAGGTCTTAGTGCATATGACTCGGTACGACGGCCACGTGCTCAGAAGCAGTTGGAGCAGGCAGCTGAGGTTGCGCGCATGATCTTCTTCCAACACGAAGAAGCAGGCGACGACATGAACAAGATCTTGCCCCGTCTTCAGCAGGGTCGATTCAACTGGCTGTGGTTTCACGATATGCAACAAGACGTAGAAACAGCGTTGTCGAGCATGCGAAATGGCGATTTCGAGTCTGCGTTATTAAGGGCTGCCATGTAATTTCCATTCGCATAGGCATTCACAGACGTTTTTTTTTAATCAGGCGGTACTCTCCCGTACCGGTCAATTCAGAAATGAAAGTAGACTACAGCTGAAGGTTATATATAGGGTACAAATTCAGCCATAATCACCCTACGTGATGTATCCTTAGTTCTATGCACCAAAAGTTTGTTGACGGAGATTGATGTACAGCCGCATGGAGAATGCTTGCGAAAACAGACGACCTCCCGCCAGGCACCCCGCCTCTACTAGTTTTCATCGGCTCACGCCGGGTCTTAGAAAAGCCGGCTCATCTATCTCGCTCCGCATTTCCTATCTCCGGCCGTTTGATGTGGCATGAGTGACAACCACTTTTCGCGGAGCCGTACCCGAAACTTCCTATCTGCCGGGACATGGACTGCACCCCTTATTGATAGATCATGCAGCACAGGGACCCTACACACATACTTTATATCCACACCAGACCTCTGGTATTGCCAGGCTCTACTTCCTCCTCCTCACAAACTTTTACTCGTCACTGCAAAAACGGAAATCGCTTACTTACTGAAACGGGCTGGTGCGATTTCGCGTTCCTGAGCGAACACCCCAGCAGCACCCGCAAGTATTCTACTCCGCGCTTTGATCTTGGTGTACGCAAAGACGACCGAGTTTGATGCCTATGACAAGATTTTTTTCCCGTCGTCGCCCATGACAATAGCCTCATGGAAGTAGGGGATGTCTATCCAAAGACTGCAAATGACTGGCAGGCAAAGGGATGGAAGGATCAAAGTAGATGGGGATTCCTGGGCGAACTTGATCCAGGGCATGAGGGCATGGCTCGAGCGGCAAGTAAGGACGGCATGGCACGAGTGGATAGCATACAAGCATAGGTGGGACGAACACCCATCTACAATGACATTGTGTCCTTCTTCTTTCTGCACTCTATAGTTTGAGATGCATATTTTTTAGGTGCTTGAACAGCCACTAGTATCGTATATATTGAACACGAGCCCCTCACCGAGTTCCATCTTGATTTTTACATGGTTTGAGAGGACATGTCCAGATTTGGAAAAGAAACAATGAACTTCCGGAGTGCAAGTATAGTATTTCATAAAAAAAAATTTTTTACTTTAGCAAAACAGGCTCCCCTCTAGACAGAGGCCAACTCCT
>NW_007359976.1:0-2846 GCF_000359705.1 Exserohilum turcica Et28A | reverse complement strand
ATGCCTCTGAGTGATCCTATGACCGAAACAGATCCGACCTGCCTTACCTGCGCCGTTACAACGTTTTTTTCGTGTCACCCCTCTGTAGAACGCGAACCTACTACTAACTATAGATAAGTTCTCTAAGCGGTTTACTAGATGCAAAATTATGTCCTTAATAGATCTATTCTTAGGATATAATTAGATAACACTCTATCTAGATAGTAGAGACTTTACTACATTCTAAACTCTAGTAAGGCTAGTGTAGTCCTACACTATAGTTATAGAAGCTACTAACTTAGTAGCTACGGTCTAGCGCGTTATAACAAAGATACTCAAAGATTATTAGCTAAAAATAATGCCTTTTATAGATAACATTACGTTTAGTAGGCCTAAGATAGACTATAATATAAAAGAGTTAATAAAAAGAGTCTAGCGCTACGTCCTAGAGTATATTATACAACTTAACCAAGTCCTAGCAGACATAGAGAAAGCTAATAGCATAGTCTCTAGAAAGAAGTGCTATTTTCTTATAGATTAATTAGAAGTTGTAGGTTATAATATTAACTTATAAAGTAGACACCCAAGCTAAATAAAGGTAGCAAGAATACTAAACTAGCTACTATGCTAGCATGTTAAAGAAGTTAGAGGATTTATTAGTATCTACGTATACTATAGATGCCAGGTGTTTTATTTCACGTTTGTAGCTAAGCTACTATTCTTGCTACTATACAATAACTAAGAATTTGTGTAGATAGATGCGCAGGATTAAGCAATGCTCTTATTAAAAATATTAATCACTAGTGCACTAGCGTTAGTTCGTCTAGACTATAAGAACATTTAAGACTTCCTTATATTCCTTATAGTAGATTCTTATGTAGAAAGGGGGGGCGCATATATAGAATAAAAAAAAAGAAGATAGAAAATAAAATCTTATTTAATTTAAACGCACCATCTAGTTAAAGAGGGAAAGTAAATAGCACTCTATAAAGCTAGAGTGTAAAGTAGTACTTTAGGCACTAAAGAGATTCTATATATACCTTTATAGAATACGCTTTATAATAGAAATAGACGCCGCAACGCTGATTACGCAACTAAATCGTTCTTCTATTAATAACCTTAGGTCTATTATAAACTAATAGATGTCTCTAGTTCTTATATAGGATTTTCATACTAAAAACATACTAAACAAGAAAAATGTAGTGGCAGACGCTGTATTACGTTACTCTAAACCTAAAGAATAGACGCTGCTAGAAGAACTAGAAGAAGACTTAGACAAATTTATTAAGTATATAATTAGCAATATAGAAATTCTAAAACCTAGAAACAATAAGAGAATATTGCTATTAGAATACTTAATACAATTAGAACAATATGCATAGTTCCAAGTTAACTTTAAAGTACTAAAGTAGATAGAACCTAAAGACTTACACGTATAGAAAAAACAAGCGCCAAACTTTTTCATAAAAGATAGACTATCATTTTAAAAAATATCTTGCAATATTGCTATTCAAAGAATAGTAGATAACCTAGACCTCTATACTATAGCTATATAGAATGTATATAAGTAGATTAAACACTAAGAGGTTAATAGGGTGTACTCTATACTAGTATAACAATACTAGTAGTAGAATATATATAAACAAGTTCGCATAAAGCTTTACATGTATAAAAAATACTAACTACGCTCCTTAAAAAGAAAAGTATATATACTTACTAACACCTATAGTTTTACACTATAGAAATTAGTAACTATAGATATAGTATAACGTATTCCATCACTAAGCGGGCCACATCACCAAGTGTGCCACTTTTTCTTGGCATCACGAACTTCACGTACGAAAGATAATGCCCCAACAATAGAACGCAATATCAACTTAGCAAGAAAGTAGGCTTACTCTAGCTATTTAGGCCAATTGTATAGGCTAGTTTAAGAGCATTTAACGCGCTGTAGTAGCCTATAACGTCTATTATTAGCAGATCTCTTAGCGGCTTTAAAGAATTACCTTTTAACCTATAACATAGCTAAATTGCTAGAAGCTAACTAAGTCTAAAGAGCAAACTATCGTACGATATATTCTTAACCTAGACTCGCGAGGATTTGCCCCCTATCTATGTAAAGTAGCAGATATGGCAAAGAAACTACTACGTGAACGAGATGGCGAGCCTTTAGGCAAATGCTAGGTAGAGCGGTTTATTACCTATTTAGATAAGCTTAGAACAGCCTTTAGTTAAATAAAGAATTGTTAGAGAACTTAATAAGAGGATCTAGATATTATTAACGCGTAGTTCAAGCTCGTATAAGAGACAGTTAAGAAGTACAGAGTTTATTTAGACAACATGTATAACTTTAATAAAACTAGCTTTTAGATAGGCGTAATTAGCTTAATAATGGTAGTCATAGGCGTAGAGCGTTGTACGAGGCCTACTCTCACGCAGCTAGGCAATCGCGAGTAGGTTATAGTTATCTAGAGCATCTCCGCTGCAGGATACGCTACTCTGCTATTTATTATCTATAAGAGACGCGTCTATATCTCTGCATAGTATAAAAAAGCAGATATACTATACAACTAGAAGGTTTTAGTATTAGAGAACGGCTAGACAAATAATAATCTTAGTCTTGCGTAGTTAAAGCACTTTAACGAGCATATAAAGACGCGTTAGGTGGGGTTATATAGGCTACTTATCCTTAACAGCTATAAAAGCTACCTTAACTAAGAATTTTAGGATTACTACCGTGTACGAAAGATCCTTACCCTCTATAGTGTAACGATGTTACAACTTCGCCAAGTATTGAGCCAATCCCCAGAGCCGGATCGGAGGAAGTACCTGCCGCCCTTCATCAGCCCATTCGCCCGAGGTCGGAT
>NW_007359975.1:0-2703 GCF_000359705.1 Exserohilum turcica Et28A | reverse complement strand
TAGAGAGAGAGAGGGAGAGAGAGGGAGAGAGAGGGAGAGACCGAAGGAAATGCATCATTCCACCGAGAAATCATTCGCGATGACTAGCCCCCTTCCCTTCTCCCCTCCCCTTCTCCCCTCCCCCCTCCCGACTCCCCACTTGACCGGACGGCCAAGGACAAGAGCAGGAATAGACGCTACCTTGACGTAGCATTTTCATGGACATGTACAGGGCCCTAATGCAAACGGTACATTGCAGAACAGGCATGGATTGGCCTTTGTCGTGTTCCCTCGTCACCAGCACGGCGGGAACTCGACAGTCTGAGATGGGAATAACGACAACGCACCATGTCGTTGCCCTCGTACCTTTTTCTCTCTGGTGCATCAGAAATCGAACCACTTCACCGGTGAAGGAAGGGCGCGACAGGAAAGAAAAAAAAACAACGCAGCTGTTGTTTGGGCTACAAGGAGTCGACCTAGTCAGTCGGAGCTAGGGTGCATCTATGTTACTACTAGACATGCGCGTCACATGCCTCTCCAAAAATAACCACTTCATTTGACACAAAGCACCATGTCAACTGGCACCCGCCCTTGTGAAACGACGTGGCCCGCCTGACTGACAGACAGACAGAGAGACAAGTGACAGAGTGACAGCGGGAGAAACAAGAAATGCAAAGGAAGGGGGGAAGGGAGGGGGTCAAGAAAATCTCCCGCGATACATACCGGGCGTGCGTGCGTTTGGTGCGTGCGTGCGTGCGTCTGGGAAAGAAACAGAAAGAAGCAAAGCATGCGAAGAGAAAGACGGGCGTTTTGCATACTGGTGCGGTACAAAATGTTTCACAGCATCTGACATGGGGACAAGGGAAACACTTGTACGTTTATAGCTTTTTTTTTCTTTCCTTCTTTCTTTCTTTCTTTTCTTTCTCCTTCCTTTCTGCCGCGGACGGTGCTAGAGCCAGATGCGGGCTGGCTGGCCGTGGGTGCGGGCTGCACTTGTGTCGCATGTGCACGCGACGGGTATGATTGGTTGCGGCTTTTTGCACCGCGGCTTTGATTGGTTGGTTGGGTGCATGGATGGGAAGGATCAGGGAAGCGGGAAACGGGAAACATCAATTGTCCAGAAACAAAACCAAGGAAAAGGGATTCAGCATCTAAAACACGCACCCGAGAGAGGGAAGAAAAAGAAAACAAAAAACAGAAAATAAAGTGTTAAACCACCTTTTCAGATTGATTGAATAGGACCTGTGGTGTGGGGACGCGAACGAGGAGAGGATGCTGCTTCTTGTTTTTTTTTTCTTTTTTTGCGCGCGTCGTCCCGTGTCTAGGCATGGGGCTAGTGTTTCAGGGCGTGGCGCGGGGAAGAGAGGGAGAGGATGAAGAGGAAGAGGAAGAGGAAGATGAACGTGTCTCGCTACATAGTGTATGTACTGCAGACTTGGTATTGTATTCCTACTACTTCTCCGCCTCTTGGCGCGTGCGTGTGTGTGTGTGTGTGTGTGTTGATCTGTTTATATATATGTGTGTGTAACTATAATTGCAAGACACGGCAGACAGATGCGGGTAGCAAAATCTAACTATGTATTCATACATAACAGCTCAGCACTAATTAAGCGACCAACTTATGTACACGGAGCTAAGCTACAACGTGTCTAGTATATCGTTAGCTAAACACGCTTGTGCCTATTCTATCCCGTCTCTCTCTCTCTCTCTCCCCTCTCCACCCTCTCCACCCTCTCTCTCTCTCACTCTCCCCACCATTATACCGCTCTATATGAAACATGGGCTGCGCTCATCCAGACCCCCCTCGCAACGAGTGCGCGGGTGAGCGAGCCATCCGCCTATCCGCGAGCCGCCATCCGCCAGCGAGTCAACAGCGCCGAGTCATCAACCTTATTTCCCCCCCCAAAAGCTAGTCAAGCCGGAAAGAAAAGACACTGGAGAAATAATAATAATGATAATAATAATAATTATCATACCAGTAATAACAATAACAATAACAATTATAATAATAGTCAGCCGCAAGCCCGCATGCACCTTGTAGCGGTGGCTAGTGCGCTCGTGGGCACCCGCTTCTTACATACATGAGGCCCTTTTTTTTTGTGTGTAGCTTAGCTGTTGATGTGGTTGTTGTTGTTATTGTGCGATACCCTCGATGCGCTTACTAAAAGGTCAGAGATTGGTGACTCGGCTAACTTAAACTATCCATCTACCTACCCAAACTAACGGGTCCAACGGCCCTAAGTATAGTAGGTAATACTGTGCGGGCCGTTGGGTTCTGAGGGGGGCTACGCAAATAGAAGACAATGACCAGAAAGAAAAAAGGCGCAAAGTGTAGTGCAGACTTTTTTTTTCCTCCTTGCTTCTGTGTCTCCATCTCACTTTCTCTTGCCTATTGTTTGCTTAACTATTAAATCTTACATTTTTCTTACATGACAATGCGTTGAACCGTCTCGTACTGTTTGGATGTTCATGATTGTCGTTGGGTTGGTGTGTGTGTGTGTGTGGATCCAGTACATTAGCGCTTATGTGCTTATTTCTATTTCCTTTTTTTTTCTTGATTAAATTTGCGGAGACGAAACAAAAAAAACCCCCGTCCATGTAAGTAAGTAATGTAAGCAAGCGAGGCGAGACCACACACCGGCGGCGGGGGGATTGGGGGTTGAGTGAGCCTATCGGAGATCCGGGGGTGGCGGCGCGAGCTACGTAACGTAACGTGACGGAACC
>NW_007359974.1:0-2865 GCF_000359705.1 Exserohilum turcica Et28A | reverse complement strand
GTTCGTTCAGACACGTTGTAGACAGCAGCAGCGCGATAATTACTTTGTGTTTAATAGAGATTAATAGAAGAAATAGCAAGCTAAATATCTGCTTCATTTAAAGCTAATTGAGTAGCGCTACGTTGAGCCATTGTTCGTTGAGATAGGAGAGGTGCGCAGGTTTGGTGGGGTGCGGCGCTCGCTTACCTGCGGCGCTCGCTTGCCACATACGTTATCGGTTAAACATCCATAACTCTTTTCCACCTGAATTACTCGGCAATCACACGGCTTACCACGAACCCGCTGACTCGCCCTAACCCGGATCGAGTCCTAGCTAAGTATAGTCGAACCCCGTGTAACACTATAAAAATATCTTTAAGGCTTATTAGACGCTTATAGCAGTTCTAAGCTCTCTATCTAGCTACCTAAATAAGTATAGTAGAATTAAATAGGCTTTTTTAGCTAATGTTAAGATTAACTTTAATTCTTATATCTAAAAGGCCTTAGTTAGATAAGCTTATTAGAATAATCTATTAGTGTAGAACGAGTTCTAAGAGGAGATTGTAAATAAAATAGTAGAGTTAATTTAAGACTTTATCCTAGATACTAGAGATTCTATAATTAAATAGCTAAAGCGCCTACTACTATTAATTATAAAGCTAGAATAAGATGCTTTTTATGCTAACCCTATAGAAGGTATACCAGATTAATTGTTCTTTATAAATCATAAAGTATATCTAGATAAGGTAAGGGACTAGATTTAATAAGGTGAAAACTTCTCTAAAGCTAACGTAATTAACTATCTATAAATAAAGCTTACGCTAGAAGCTAATAAAAACCTAGCTACGTAAGCTATAGGCCTTCTAATGTCCTAGTTTAGAAGGTTGTCTTTCTTAACTTATAATTTGCCCCCTAGCACACTAGCTTAGCGCTATTATAGTTTTAGTATTAGTTCTAGTTTATTATTACTACTATATTTTATTTGCTCTTTCTTTCTAACACGCTAAGTTACTAGCCTAAGTATATAACTAAGGCGTAGTAGTTAACTAAGGAAAGGAGCACAAAAGTAAGGCATAGACTCTAGGTCAGAAATGGAGAACCTAGCATTTATATAGAAGCTATAGAGAAAACAAGATAGCTAAATATAAGAGATAGAATAAATAGAGATAGTAAACAAATTGTAACTAAGAAGAAACTAGAAGGTACTTTAGAGGGGAGTATTTAGTAAGTAGTAAAGGTAAGCTTAATAGAGCTAAGCTCTTAGGTTTAGAAGGTCTATATTAATGCATAGGGTTACTATAACCTTTATACTAACTAAGTACTACTTACTTTTATGAAAGAATATAAATTAGTATTTAAGTCTATAAAAAAGAATAATTAATAATATCTCTTTGAAAAATCTCTTACTTAAAGAACTAACTACTTATATTTTACTCTCTCTCCTCTCCCCTCTAGTCTATAAGAAGGAGAAGAGCCTATAGTTCTGTTACCTCTACTAAGAAGACATCACAGTTCCACACAACACCTCTATAATCGTAGAACAGTTAAATATACTAAAAAACGCTAAAATTAGAGACTTAGTAAAGAATAGGTCTCTACTACTGATAGAAGTAAATTAAAAATAATTCTAAAACGCTAAAATCTTCTATCTTATATAGAGATTTTTCCTAGAAATTGAATTAATATTTGAATTACTTACTAATAGAATTATAGCTAGAAATAACTATGGAAATTTAGGGAGCTATTTAGATGGGTAGTAGATCAAAGCTATTCTTAAGTAGGACTCTAAAAGGTACTACTACTGAGAATAACTACTAATATATTTAGTAGGTGCTAATACCATATGTAAAACTGATAATAAAAAGAGGTAAGTCTCTATTTATTTTTTATTAAATATATGAATATATCTTTATTCATATATATTTGAAAATTCTGAATATAATATATATTATTTTAGTTACTAACCCCTAGATAGGTTAAAATCTTGGATAACATAATTCTGAAATTTATAGTCAAAACTAAAATTGTTAAAGCTTAGTTTTCAAGAAATACTATAGAGCTTTTCCTATGTCTAGCCTATAGCCTTGTCAGATAAGCGGCAGAATCCGGGTGCGGACTCGAGCACCAGGATTCTGTGATCCTAGCCAATCAGAGTCAAGCGCCAAGCCCACCCTAGGTAGGGCCGATACATGAGACACAACTGATACCACTGGTGTCGCAGCGACAGCGCTCATAAGGCGGCGCTCCTGCGCGCCGCTGGCGAGGACAGAACAATCAATACAATCAATTTCTCCCATCAATTATCGCAGCTATTCATCACAGTGACTTAAGTCTATCCTTGATTAGAAAACACCTCACAGTCTAACAATTAAGAGTCTCACTGCCTTTACTAAGCCAATTAACATGAACGCGCAATCTGCTCCAATTAACGCAACCGTTATCTTACGCGACGAGAACGACTATCGCACCTGGTACAACCAGCTACAAGCCTGATGCGAAGCCTACAAAGTATGGGCCCAAGTCGACCTAGACTCAACAACCACGCCATTAGCAGAGCCATCTTAACTAGGGCTCCCCGATATCTCCGATTATACACCATCTTCAGCACTAGGAGAAGGAAGAGTGCCAGCCCGACTATCTGATCTATCCTCATCAGGGCAGAGAGCCTATAAGGACGATCTTAAAGTCTACAAACTCCAGATAGAGAGTTATAAGCTAAAACACGCTGCGTACAAGACTGAATTAGCTAGCCTACAACATATTGTAGTGCTAGTTCAGTCTACTGTGGCGCCACATCTCCAGCGCACTTGCTGCTTACCTAATATACCACTAAAACAGTGGATTAAGAATCTGAAGCTGGAGGCTGGGATTGCACCAAAGTTTGAG
>NW_007359973.1:0-2802 GCF_000359705.1 Exserohilum turcica Et28A | reverse complement strand
CCAATCCGCCCGCCGCCGCCCTCGCTGTCCCCCCCCCTCCCACTATCGACGCCTCGCACGTGCGCCCGCCGTCAGGAGAGGCAGCCTCCATTTTTTTTGTCGGAGAGGCGGTTGTTGCATGAATGCCTCGTTCCGTCCATCCGTCGCTCGATCTTCTCCAGCCATGCATTCACATTCGCATCCACGCCCACGCCCACGCCCGCCGCGCCGAGGGGCGGGTAATTATAATACGCGCGAGCCGCATCTCGCCCTGGCCCCGTCTGCGCCGCTTTGGGGCCTTGGGTCGCCAATCACCGTCACCCTGGCTACGCCCGCTCTCCGCCCATGTATCCACGCACATACATATGCACGCCGCTGCAGCCCCACGCCCCCAATCTCCTGGTCCTATCTTCGTCCGCACGACCCCGAGTGCGAGCGCGCGCGGCCTGTCTCTGTTGCGCGTCCACTGTCGCACTTGCATCCCTTCATGTATCCTCAGCCTGCCCTCGTGTTGCACGTCAGCGGTGCACGGGAAAGGGGCGCCGTGCAAATAAGTGGGCGCCCACTCTCACGTGCCCGCACCCGCACCCGCGCACGTCCATGGACCTACTTGTACACGCTGCCTGCTACATACTTGTACTTTACAATACAACCTCTCCCCACTGCTGCATCGTCATTCCAATTTGCGCCAGGGTCCATCCTCCACCTACCGACCCCATCCATGTGTCCTATTATATCCCTCTCGCCTTGGCCCAAACTATACGCCGCTGCTTCTGCTGCGCCCTAGCCGTCTGATGTCCCCTCAGCCCTCGCTACCTACGACGCCCACACCCTCCCAAAAGTGGAGTCCTGTGGCTGGTATCCAGAAACAAGTCGGCCAAGTGTCTCTTGTTTCAAGCGTTCCAGCTATCCATCCAAGCCGCTGCCATTGATTCTAACCCTGCCAAGCCGCTGCATCAACACGCCTGTCCTCTCGGCCTCTCTTGACCCGACTGCAGCGCCAGTTGCTGACACCGGCTTTGTTTGTTTGTTTTTTTTTCTCTTCCATCTTCACACAAACACCACCAGCCCTCATCCTGCTGCAATCCGATGCCGCTCCCCAGGCGCCAGCGCAATCACCTGCGTGCTGCTCACCCTCTTCCTCACAACCCCCTCGTCTAGCATCTGCTTGACCTCATCTGCCGCGTGCTGTGCAATCTGCGTCAACTTGACTGCCCATCCCCGATTGTCCTTGTCTGCGTCATGGGCAGAGATCCATGCTCGCGCGTACAGGCTCTTGGCAATTTCGCTGCCGCCCGGCGACCCGGCGGATATGTTGCCGCCGAGCCACCAGGGATTTGCAACGCTGTCAAACGAGTGCAGGAGTGCAGTTAGAGGTAGGGCTGATTCCGACACCAGGTACGAGCTTGCATATGGCCGTATCACGTCGTACGACACGCCGTGGGGCGAGTAAATGACCGACAGCGTCTTCTCGCGATTGTTGAACGGCGACGGCACCAGCGTGCGCGGCGACGATGCAACCGTCAACGGAGTTCCTGGCGACGGAGGCGGGCTCATGGGAAGGTCGATGTAGTGCGTTGGGCTGAGCGATGAGAGCACCGTGCAGGGAGGCCTGTAGGTTATACCAATAGCATGGTGCACCTTGGACAGGTCCCGTTTCGCTGGCATCCAGGTCACCGTGACTTGGCCGCATGTCCCTCGCGGCGAGGGCGGCGGCAGCACAATGCGATATAGCGACTCGTCGTCTCCCTGCACGAACCGCGGGAGAGCGTGTATCGACTCTGCGCGAAAGTGTTTCCACGCGCGTATCTTCCTGGCCGCAGCGGGCATGGCCAGAATCGTCGACTCGGTGTCTGCGGGCAGCTGCCGCAGCGTCGCTTCATGGCAATGGTCGGGCTTGTCTTGCGATACAAGCACGAGGTCGGGCTCGCGGTCAAGCTCGCGCAGACTGGCGATGCACGGCTTCGACTTTTGCTCAGAGTGGGAGAAGACCGAGTTGAGGATGATCGAGGGTCCGCTAAGCCAGGCTGCCCGTGACCGGAAGTGTTAGCAACCCTCTGTCGATGCATCACATGCTGCCACGACCCAGTCTGGCCGACTTGCGAAGCTCACATGGTTAACGTACGGTCAACTAGAATCGTAAAAGAGCCGGGAAAGAGCCCCGGCGACGTCAGTGGGGCTGCCGGTGGGTCGAATGTGAGTAGGAAGCATGTGTCGCCGTTCAAAGACTGGACTGAAAGCGACATGGTGGGACAAGGCCAGTTCGGGGCGGTGAAGGCAGAGCGTCCCACGGTTCCGCTGCGGTAGAAGACATGAGGGCGGCGCCCAGCACAGGCAGCGAGCAGCGTGGCAGGTGCACGCGACCATGGTAGCTGCAGGCGAGGCGCGCCATTCGACTGGAAACGCAGCAGGTGCACACGAGGCGTGCCTGCCCGATTGAGAAGCGAAGTAATAATAGCAGTAGTAGTGCCAGTGTAGTAAGACGCAGCAGAGAACCACTGCCATTGCCGCCCGCTCTCCAAAGCCTCACCCCCTCCGGCTGTCCATGTGAAAGCAAGACCACGACTACACCTATTCACCTTTTTTCTCCGATGGTCGTGTTTTTTTTTCTCCCGTTTTTTTCCTTCTCCCTGCCCGATCAGCCAGCCCGCGCCGGAATTCGCCTTGGGGCATGCGACCAGCTGCACCCAGCCTTGCCGGCCGATACTGCAGCTAGCTCGGCGTCGCAGCAGCAAATTCTTCGCCAGCCAGTGGCGCGATAGCCGACGTGGTGCTGGAAGACGAATATGCAGCGCCTGGCATTGGCCGGGCTCACGGCTTGGA
>NW_007359972.1:0-2870 GCF_000359705.1 Exserohilum turcica Et28A | reverse complement strand
TTGGATGGAGGGAGAGGTTGCGCACGCCATAGGCCTCAGTTTCGCCGCGGTGTCGTCTCATCAACGTCATTCGTGCTACACCATGCTTTTTCGCGATTGCTTGATACGAGAATTTATCTCCTAGTTCTCGCGATTCGATTTCTGCAATCGCTTCTTGAATCGGGTCCATATTAGTTAAGTTTTGACGCGTTGAAGTTTTGTTGTTGTGGTGGTGGGGGTGCTCAACTGGCGATGGTGCTCATCTGGTGCACGGGCACTGTAGCCCCACCACAAAGTGCGCGCGACCACAAAGTGCGCGCGCGGCCTCACCAAAACTACCTTAAAAACGAGGCTATAGAGCCACACTAAATAGATATTATCACGATATATTTTGGTGGTGAGATTAATAGGCTTTAATATATATATACAGCTATAGAAATCGAGACGGAGTTCTAATCGCGCGGCCGCGACGCGAGGTTAGAGGTGGTGAGCTTGCAGCACCTCCCTAAGGCTCCTCACCACCTTAAGGCCTCGCGATAGGCTTCTTTTTTTGAGTAGCCTTTGCAGGAGCCATAAAGCTCCTTCTCCTACCCCTTTAAGAAGTTTTAATAGCTTTTTAAAGTTGTTTTGCAGCCTTGCGAGCCGCGATCCTTAAGGCCTTTTCAATAGCCTTCTCCTCCCTCTCCTTCTACCTCATTAGACTTACTGCAAGCCTCGCCTGACGCCTCTACTCCTTCTCCCTCGCCCTAACCTGCCTTGTCTCCTCACGCTGTCTTCTCGTATCAGCCTTTTAGAGTTGCAGTTGCTCCTCCTCCTCCTCCTGGAGTTGTAGGCGATCGCGCGCCTCCTTCACCTTCCTTAGAGACCAGAATACAGCTCCACCATGATACTCCTCAGCCTCCTGTAGGGGTAGAGGCTTACCTCGTTTCCTACGTGTTCTCTCATTAACTAGAGCCTCTCTCAGCTTCCTTACTTCATCCTTGAGGAGACTGTTTTAAACTAAACTCAAGTGAAGGACCTAGCTAAGCTTTTTGGCCTGCCTATCGCCCTAATCAGCGACTACCTGACGCAGCAGACGCTCCATCTTCCTCCAATCAGAGGCACTAAGAGCTGAGGAGTCACTATCCGTCGCAGGATCAGGTACAGTAAAGCGCTGAAGGATAACTTCTGGGTTAAGAGGCGAGATCCCTGTAGCCTTAAAGGCGTTTAGGATCGTCGTTTCCTTAAAGGAGGCCTGCCAGGCAGCCTAAAAGAGGGGTAAGAAATCCCTCTTACTCATTAAAGTAAGGCCTTAGCTCCTATCCATAAAGGCAGAAACTTCGTTTGAGTACGCTGTTGAGAGAGGCTTAAACATGCTAACGTCAAGAGGCTGCAGCGTGTGGGTTAAGTGAGGAGGATATACTGCGAGGAGGATCTTATGCTCATCACAATACTTAATAAAATCCATTATAACGTGAGATCCATGGCCGTCAAGGACGAGTAATTAATAGGAGGATCGAGCCTTCGCCTTTGTACTACGATCAAACACCTGCTGCAGCCACGCGAGGCCTGTCTTATTGTTCGTCCATCTAGAAGGTGATGAAGATATTCGAATTTGGTGGATGTCTGGATCAAGGGCCTGCAGCCAGGTGTCCTGTATCGATCCTGAGGCTGATTGATATATGAGGGCAGGCTTAAGGCAAGATCCATCTGCGCAGATACAGGCTAACAGCGTTATCTACTGGCGTGAGCCATCCTGTATCGTAGTCCTCCTCCTTATGCCCTCGTACGAGGCCTTACTAAAGATCCTCCTTGAACGACTTACGATACCAAGCATGAAGCCCTTCTTATCTATATTGTAGATATGACGCGCCTTAACGTGATATTGATTAATTTTATTGCGTAGGAGGCTAAAGTAGAGGTTGTATTTGCTTCTTAAATCTGCTTTGTGGCGACAGTTATCAAGGCCTTTTGCCCACCTTGAGGTAAGTTGATCAGGATAGCGCTAGACGAAGCGACTAGCCTAGTGTACTCTAACCTCAGTCTTGGCGATCTGTGAGGCAAAATTGCGTATCATTGGCTGAGTAGGTGGTAAGCCTCTATCTGTTAGTCGATTGATATAGGCGATTAGGGCCTGCTCTTGCTATAGGTGGAGGAGCTGCCGTTTTCGGCCACCTATCGCGCGTGAGGCGTGTAGGCCTTAGTGTCTTTAAGTAAGCGTAGATTAAACAATACTATATTTTTTTGCAATATCTATATACGAAAAAGGCTTATTAGGTCCTAGGGCATTAATAGCTGCAAGCGCAGCCTCAATATTAGCTATGGTGGTGGGGATACGACGCGTTGAGGTTGAGGTGGTTGTAAGGCGCGCGCGCACTTTGTGGTCGCGCGCACTTTGTGGTGGGGCTAGTTATTAGTAAGGAGACCTTCCTGCCAGCCTTTAAGGCTGCTTTTGAGCAGTCTATTACGAAGGAGAATATCCAAGCTGGCTTTAGAGGCGCTGGTTTAGTCCTACACGACCCACAGGCTGTGCTATTAAAGCTTGATGTAGTGGTGCAGACACCACATCAATCACCGCGACGGGTAGCCGCCTGGGAGGCGCAGACACCACGTAACGCGCGCGAAGTTGAGGCTCAAACTAGTCTTATTCAACAGAGCGTGAGAAAGCGCCGTGGGTCTTCTGCTAATTCACTTACTAAGCAGATCGCGTAGTTGAGTAAGGGGGCTTAGCAGATGGCACATAAGATGGTACTTTTGACAGAGAAAATAACCACCCTTCAAGAGGCTCTAGACGAATCAAACAAGCGTAAAAGCCGCAAGCGGCGATACGTACGGACAGAAGAGACTCTTACTGTAGGCGAGGTACAAGAAGTATTAGCTGAACAGGCGGGTAGTAGTCGTGGCGACGGTGA
>NW_007359971.1:0-2876 GCF_000359705.1 Exserohilum turcica Et28A | reverse complement strand
AACGTTATAGAGGGGACAGGAGAATTCTCACTACAAAAAACTTAGTTAGAGACCTATAGAGGTTCGAGGAATAAATAATTATCCTAGAACTTAGATAGAACTACCCTCTTAATGATGTGGATGCGGGTTCTATTATACTAAATTATAAGAACTCTATGCCTAAGAATAGTTCTATTAGTTTAAATACAGCCTAGCGCATAAGTACTAACAATATAAACCCTAATAACTAACGTGGTTCACAAGTGAGTCGCTAACCCAAGCGAGTCGCTAACGCCCCACCACTACATCTACATTAACACGTTATCACAGTTTTTTATTATAGTCAATAAACTATTGCGATACACTAAATTAATTGTTAGAATCGCTACTATCACTTACACTATCTATCTCAACTACGCAGGTACGAGCGTTGTGTCCAGTCTGCTTGCAACGCCCGCACCGCCGCTCTCCTCGCACCCTCTTCGACGCACTCTCACCATCACCACGACTGCTACCCGCCTGTTCAGCTAATACTTCTTGTACTTCGCCTACAGTAAGAGTCTCTTCTGTCCGTACGTATCGCCGCTTGCGGCTTTTACGCTTATTTAACTTGTTAAGAGCCGCTTGAAGCGTACCCATTTCCTCTATCATAAGCGTCATTTTATGTGCCATTTGCTAGGCCCCCTTACTTAGCTACGCGATCTGCTTAGTGAGTAAATTAGCAAAAGACCTACGGCGTTTTCTCACGCTCTCTTGAATGAGACTAATTTAAGACTCAACTTCGCGCGCGTTGCGTGGTGTCTGCGCCTGCCAGGCGGCTACCTATTGCGGTGATTGTACAGGTGTCTGCACCACCACATCAAGCTTAGATAGCACAGCCTGTGGGTCGTGTGGGACTAGACCAGCGCCTCTAAAGCTAGCTTGGATATTCTCCTTCGTGATAGACTGCTCAAAAGCAGTCTTAAAGGCTAGTAGGAAGGTCTCTTTGCTGATATAGTGGGTGCGGTTGCGTGCTAAGCCTGAAATAGCGTTGCCATACTTGCGCTTCAACAGCGAGAAGCAGGCGACGTCAAGAGGCTGCAATAGGTGAGACGAGTGCGCAGGCATGCAGAGAAGCACAATATTCTTCTCCTTGCAAAGATCTTAGAAATCAACAGAGCAGTGGCTCTTATGGCCATTGATAATGAGCAGTTGATACCCACCTATAGTAGAGCTCTTTGTATAGGTATCAAAGTGCTCTAACTAGGCAAGACTAAGCTAATTATTCGTCCAGCTATTGGGACTGACTTTAAGAACCTAGTTGGCAGGCAAATCCTTAAACTAGATGTTAATAAGCACCTTGCCTGCAAAGACAACAAAGGGTGGTATTCAGCAACCTGACGCGCCCACGCCTTAGATCACAGTAACCCACTCACGGTTGCCTAGCTGTATCCGCTTCTTTTTCTTATATCCTTCTAATGCTGTGATAACTAACTATAATAAAATCTTGCCTATTATAAAGCTAGTTTTGTTAAAGTTGTAGATATCGTCGTTCACAATACCCCACTTCTGCCTTGTCGCCTGGACTAAGTCGAACCAGCGCTGGATAGCCACTGGATCCTTGCAGGCGGCTTGCTGGTGATTATAGGGACAGCTCTAGCGCGTACGGAGCTTAAGAGACCGCTTAACGAAGTTGTTAACCTAGTTCTTGCCAACAAGGTTGCCACTACGCTCCTCTAATAGTTTATTGGCCATTACTTAAACCTCAGCCTTTGTAGAGGCAAATCCACGCGCAGACTCTTCAAGAATACGCTCAACTATAGCCTCCTCTTCTAGCTTATCTAGACGCTTTGATTTTGGCTCGCAGTCGCGTTAAGGGCGCTTTCTAGCGCGTTGATTAGATAGAGTTCTTTGTGGGACGTTGTAGATAGTAGTAGCATAGTTTACACTCTAAACACGTTGCGACTAGACGTTAAAAAGAGCAAGTTGAAGATTAGATTTAGAATATATTAATAGACAGTTGCGTTGTTGAGATATCACGCGTTATAGTGATGAAGTTGATGGGCTGGTGGGGCGTTAGCGACTCGCTTGGGTTAGCGACTCACTTGTGAACCACGTTATAGGCAAAACCTAGATAAAGTTTAAGATAGGTATATCTAGAAGAGAGGAAGACTAAGGAAGCTAGCAAGAAACAGAGACTTAGGAAGAGAGCTCCCTTCTAGTATAGCAACTAACTTAGATAGGTTAGCCTTAAGGGTAGACTAGAGAAGTAAGATAATAAAAGATAATAGGGACAAGTTGTAGCTAGAAGATCTGTACTTGCGGCAGCCTTATAACAACCTATTTTTAATTATTTAGCTATTAGAGAACTTTAAATCTAAGAACTTATTAGCAGACCTAAGTTATCTACAACCTAAGAAGAGGAAGAAAGGGATAAAGTTTACAAAGGAACTAAGTAACGCAGAGCTCTGCGCACTCTAGCAGTCTTAGCCTAACTACATTACCTCCTCGCTACTATGGCAGGAAGTTAGGGGCGTTACTATGTTTAACTTACTTAGATAGAAAAACATCTAAGAGTAGATGTGAGAGATAATAAAAGAAAACGCGCCTTAGGTTAACTACGCTATTAGCACTCTAGTAGCGCGAAACACCTACCAAAGGGCCATTAAAGGGGCAAAAAAGAAACACTGGAACGATTTTCTAGAGAGAGAAGACCCACAGTCTATCTTTAAAGCAATGGCATATACAAAGGAGCAGCGAGTAGAGAGAATACCTCCTATACAAGGAGAGGCCCTAGAGACTACGTTTAAAGGAAAGTGCAGAGCCTTTAGAAAGGCGCTTTTCCCTCCGCCTCTAACTACCCAGCCGCCTAGCTTCTCGAGCTACAGCGAAGGAAAGTGGGAGTGGCCAATACTATC
>NW_007359970.1:1159302-1165105 GCF_000359705.1 Exserohilum turcica Et28A | reverse complement strand
AAGAGATCTTCTCTAAAGGCTTGGCATTTTTCTCTAAAGGTCTCCTTGCCTTTAATAGCAGGTATCCTTATAGATAGGTTGTCTTTTGTGTAGGCTATAGCTTTAAATATCTCTTTTAGCGTCTCCTTTTGTAGGAAGGTTTCCTAGTGGTTAAGCTTAGCTTTTTCAATAGCTTTTAGATATCTGTATTTTGCAATAAGATACTCTTTTTTCCACTAGTTGGTTTGGCTGTTGTCCTCTCTACTAGCTTCTCTTTTTAGGACTCGAAAAGCTCTGTTTTAATCGGACTTTAGGTTATCTAGCTCACTAGTCCACCAAGGTTTTGGCTTTGGTTTCTGGCTAACTAGTAGGGTGGATTCTCTTAGAGCTGTTTGTACTACTATTGTAATATCTTCTCCTAGTTTCTCTAGTTTCTCTACTAGGGAGTTATCCTGACCTAATAGGATCTTTCTTGATAAATAGCTAGAGGTGTGGGGTAGGTCTAGTAGTTGTGCCTCTAGCTGTTGGTTGTTGACTTCTTCATTAAGTGTATTATTGAAGCTGTCCCAGTTGGTCTTTTTAATATTAAATCTCTTTAGCTGGCTAGGTAGCTGGCCTAGGCTTTCAATACTAAAAAGAATTGCGTGGTGGTCTGATGATATCGTTGCGTAGTTGATACATAAGATAGCCACCGCTATCTGTACTGTAGCGGGCTACCTAGCCCGTTACATATATAAGCTATTCTGAATAGTCTTCTTCTTCTCTATCTTCTTATACAACAATAGCTATAGGGCTACTATTGTCTATTTATAATAATGGTAAGAAGTTATTAGATAGTAGCCTTAGCTTATCTACGTAGAAGGATTTTGTCTCTTAGGGCACTATAAGTTCTACCTAGTAGGGGTCCTATATGTAGGCGACCTAGTACTTTCTACTTTTCTAGTTTAGCTTTTTACTTGTTTATGCTATTTATACGTTGCGTAAGTTTAGCTAGACTTAGTCTTCTACCTTATAAGTAGGTAATAGTTTACAAAATTTATTTACTTTCTTCTTTTACTCTTATTAGGCGTATAATATTGCGAAAACTGCTTAGTTTACTACATTACCAATTATGTATACTATCTCTTTAGCTGCTACACTTACTTCTTAGTTATCTAAGATAGCTTCTTTTTAGGGAAATAGGGTATTATAGTAACTATAGTAGAGAAAGAATGTAAGGGGCTTCGCTCCGTGGAGCAAACGCTTAGGTATACAAGGAGGTTGTATTCGATAAGGAGCTATCTACTCTGCTTACGTGGTGTTTATTTACTTATCGGAGAAAGGTTATGCCGGAGTATCTAAGCGCGTTGTCTGAGCGCTGCTCAGTCTGAACGTAGTTCAGATGGTGCGCGCGCAGCTTAGCCCGAGTTTCTATCGAGGAGCTATCCAAAGGGCGTTCAGCCTGTTACAATACCCCCCTCCTTAGGGGATACCGCATCGCCTCTCTAAAACCCCTCTAGGAGGCGGCCCTCGCTGTCTCGTTTGGCCTCCGTAAATGCTTCCTAACAATCTACTGCCTTAGCGTCCTCTAGCAGCTTAGCTAGTTCAAGCGTCGTTTAGTGGAACCCTTTCCATTTCACCTCGTAGTATAGCTTACGCCCTCTCCCACGGCGGCGTACCTCTTCTGCCATAATGTCCTCTACCTCCCATTCATCTTCTTCGTCTACCTGTAGTGGCTGTGGCTAATAGTCGTCCTAAACCTAGTTTAGGAGGGGATCGTTGCTAGCGAGTTTCAACTAATTAAAATAAGAAAAACAGGGTGTGGTCCTAGAGGCGTATCTAATTTAACTAAGTGGCTATTGATTACCTTCACCACTATATGCTTAGCGTTCTTCCAGTCGAGCTTCTTTGAGCTTCGCCCTGTGCCGTACTGCTAATCAAGCTTTAGCCATACCTTGTCGCCTACTCAGTAGCTCTGTGCCTCTCTCTGAGTCTTGTTCGCCTGTCTCTCCTGTTCTTGTTAAGCAACTGCCATGCCTGCCTAGGCTAGTTCTACGGCTTGTTGTAGCTTAACTGCGATCTCTACTGCTTTCTGTTCGTCTGAAAGCTGTTTGGCTAGTTTCTGTTGTTGTCTTTTGTTGCCAAGCTCTAGCTATAGTGGCTCTACCTCATGTCTATGCTGTAAGAAGAAGGGTAACATTCTAGTCGACGTTGCATTTCTACTATTAATCGCAATCTAGGCCATTAGGCAGAGCTGTGCCTAGTCGTCCTAAGCCTAGTTTGTAAACGATTGGATATAGGTTTCCTAGACGCTATTCATCCTCTCTATTGCGCCGTCTGTCTGCGGGTGGTAGGCAGTTAATAGTCTCCGCTTGATCTTCAGAAGCTCGCATAGTTTAGCCTATAGTGTACTCACGAACTAGCTGCCTCTATTGGAGGTAATAGCGTCTAGTAGCCAGTGATATGCAACCACGCGCTCAATGAACTTTTAGACGACGGTTTCTGTCTTCGTATCCGGGAGCGGTACGAAGATCGCACCCTTGCTAAGCTAGTCAGTGACCACCATTAGGCTAGTCATGCCTTCGCTCTCTGGTAGTCGTTCGACGAAATCTATGGAGATCTCCTTCCAGATCCGAGTGGGTATCGGCAGTGGTTTCAGAAGGCCTTGCGTGCCCTCTCTCTAGGACTTGCTCCGTCCGCAGGTGTCACAGTTTCTAACGTATCTTTGGATCGAATTGGTCATGCCTGGCCAAAAGTAGTCCTTTGCGAGAATCTTGTACGTTAGCTCGCGCCCTAGGTGACTAGTAACTAGTGAGTTGTAGGCACTGCTAATAATTGCTGTTCGCAACTCGTCGTTGTCTAGCACCCACTTGCGCCTTTAGTAAAACAGGACTCTATTGTCTGCTAAGTAGTCTTTGATTAAGCACTTTAGGCCTAAGTTTACGGGGAAACGTCTCTCTTAGTCCTCTACTGCCTTCTTTGCTCCTTAGTAGACACGATCCTTCGCTGTCGCTTCTTGCTAGAGCTTCTCTAACTCATTCTGCTTTAGCACTTTTTTATTTAGTACTTTAGGAAGGAGCTAATCTAATTCTTCTCTAGATAGGGGGATAGCCTCCTCTTCCCGCTGCTGGCTTCGTGTCCTTGTTGCTATTACTAAGATAGCTTCTTCTAGTTCTTCTTTTGTTACCTTTTAATAAAAGTTTGTTGGCTTAAATATTTGTATAAAGCGCTTCTATAAGCGCTCGTCTTCTACCCCTATAGGCAAGTCTTGTTCTCTTCTTAAGAGCGCGTTGGCTCTTACGTTCTGCTTACTTGGCTAATATAGCAGCTCTAGGTTATATCTACCAAGTAAAAGCGACTATCTTACCTAACGTTCGTTTAGCATATAGGGTTTTATAAAGTACTCTAGATTCTTGTAATCTATGATTACCTTAAACTTCTTAACTACACGTAGTTTAAAGTCCTATTCCTTAAGGCATTATACTACCGCAAGTAACTTCTTATTGTAGATCTTGTAGTTGCACTTATACGCGCTATTCTTCCGCAAGAAGAACGCGCAAAGTCGTAAGACTCCATTATCACCATACTGCGATAGCACTCCGCCTACCGCGTAGCCGCTCGAATCGCACTTGAGCACTGTCTCCCAATCTGGGTTAAACGCCGCCAGCGTTAGCTCTATAACAAAGATCTCTTTTAGCTTGTTAAAGGCTAATTGCTCTTTAGGTCCTTATTAGAAGGGGACGTTGCCTATAAGTCTAGTAAGAGGTGTAGCTAGCTGTGCAAAGTTCTTAATAAACCTTTAGTAGAAGTTTGCGAATCCTAAGAACGATCTTACTCCCTTTACTGTCTTTGGTGCCTCCCACTCGCGAATTGCGGCTATCTTGGCTAGATCTATGCTTATACCCTTGCCTGCTTTAATAATAAACCTAAGGTACTTAGTTATCTTAACTTCAAACTTGCACTTCTTAATGTCTACTTATAACCCTACAGCTTGTAGCTTACTAAGTACTTTTTAGACATGCTCTTAATGCTAGCGCAGATCGCCGTTAGTATAGATTAGCACGTTGTCTAGATAAGCTAAGTAGAAGTCGTCTAGGTGTTCTCTTAAGGTCTAGTTAATATATTGTTGGAAGGTACTTAGGGAGTTCGCCATGCTAAAGGGGGTAACTAGCCACTCGAATAATCCGAATCTCGTACGGAAGGCTGTCTTCCACTTATCGCCTGGTGCGACGCGGATCTTGTGGAAGGCTGCGATAACGTCCAATTTCGTGAACCACTTAGCCTTGCTTAAGCTATTAAGCGTCTCTTAAATAAGTGGTAATGGATACTAGTCCTTCTTTGTAATCGCATTTAGAGCCCGATAATCGATACATAGTTAGAGCCCTCCTTTAGGCTTCTTAGCGAATAATACTAGAGCTAAGGCTAGCGAGCTACTTACGTGGATAAACTCTTTTTTAAAGAGTAACGTAAGCTCCTTTTAGAGGACTAGAAGCTCTCCACGCGACATACTATAAAGAAGTCCCTATAGTAGTTAAGCATCCCTTAGCTCCAGCTTGATCTTGTGGTCTACTCCTGGCCCTTAGTGTGGTGGCAGCTTCTCAGCTTCTTTTAGGTTAAAGAGCTCGTAGAACTCTTGATACTACGCTAGTAGTAGTGCTCGTACGTTTACAGGCTTCTTAGGTTGTAGCGCCTTATTAATATCTGCGATTAACGCGGCGAAGATCTAAACGCTGTTTAGAGCGTTCTTATATCTGCGAACTAGGGCCGCAAACGCTGCAGCGTTGACTTAGCTAACTCATTCTAGTAGAGCCCCTTTAGTTAACCTTACTTAAATGCCCTTTAAGTAGATAAAAATGCTCTTCTTAGCGGGGGCTACTGACACGTCCTGGTGGTTTATCTATCCTCTACTAAGGTACACGTCCTTACTAGAGGACAAATTCATCATATATGCGTAGGCAGTCTCTTTGTACCTATGCATCTTGAACAAGAATTAAGCAACCTTATTCATCTCTAATAGCTTGCCATTCACCCCCTCGATTATTTAAGCAGGTATTTGAAAGCGCTCTAGATAGTAGTAGTAAGCAAATCTCTTGCTAATTAGTGCATAGCATAGGCATCCGTAGTTAATAAGCGCAACAGCGTTTACTACGTTGTTTACAATAAGATCTATAGTAATTAGTAGAAGACGCATATGCTTCTGCTAAAACTAATTCTATTCGCTACGTATCTGCTAATCCATCTTTAGAGGCTCTAGACCAAGACTCTGGTCCAGAGCTACTCTTTTTCCAACTCGCTACTTGGCACCTAATTAACTTCCTTCTACAGCTTATATCCAACGTTGCTTAGCGCAGGCCTTGCCTTCTTAACCTAGGTAGCGTTTTAACAGTATTTCGCGATATGACCTAGCTCTCCGCAGCGATAGCAGTTAGGCGGAGGTTGTTGTGGCTTGCCTCTAGCTTCTTGCGCCTAATTAACCTTTAAAGGCTTCTAGTCTATAACGTCTAGACTAGCTTCGTGTTAAGTGGTTGTTGTAGTAGGGCGATCTACCACCCGGGAGCTCGTTGCGCGCAGTTTAACGAGACCTACCTAGTAGAGGTTGTTAGACGTTCTTACTGCCTTATTAACTAGCTGCTCGTACGATAGATTCTCATTAATTGTAGCAAGAGCCTCCTGCAGCTTAGTGTGAAGGCCCTTTAAGAACATACTCTTCTTAGCTGCTTCGCTAAACTGCTCGCCTGACTGAATCTTAAGACAGTTATTATTATTATTATTATTGTTCCATTAGAGTCTAGTGAGCTCGAGGCTATGTAAGACTTTGGCCGAGGCCGTTCTAACTAGATTTATT
>NW_007359970.1:1157526-1158887 GCF_000359705.1 Exserohilum turcica Et28A | reverse complement strand
AAAAGTTTCGACTTAGGTAGTTTTAATGAGTAACTCTTCTCGTTTCATTTTTAATGAGTCTTCATCTCAAGTTTTAGTGAGTAACTCTCTCGTTTCGACTTAGTGCCCAGCGAGTAGCAGCTGTCTTGGCGTTTCGACTTGGTGCTTCTACAGAGGTAACCAGTCTCTGTATCAGCGTTTGGATTTGGTGCCACAGTAGGCGAAGACTGTCTCGGCGTTTCGACTCATTTTGCTATTACAGACCAGAAAACTGTTATAGCGTTTTTGAATTTTGTGCCACAGTAGGCAAAGACTGTCCTGGCGGTTGGATATGGTGCCACAGCGGGATCAGGCTGTCTCGGCGTTTAGATATAGGATTTTTGATTTTTGTTGTTTTATTTAGTGTTTTTAATTGTTTTTAGTTTCGTTTAGTGGTCTCCCTATTAGTCATTGGGGCGGTCTGTGCGTTCTCGAAGATTTTCGCATTTCGAACACGTCGCAAGAATACCGACAATACCCCCTCTAGCACCTTAACGAGAGGGCTGCACACATTAGAGGTGGCGTAAATCGGTTTCTCGCGACGTGTTACCCCTATATCTGATAGAAAATTGACGAGTTTTGATGAAAGATTTCTGCTTAAAAGTTGGTGTGTGTGTCTTAAGACAGTTAAACTCTATGTAATAGTCTCTTACTAAGAGCTTGCCTTATTTGAGAGTTAAAAGGCGATTAAGTGCTTTAGACTTCTAGTGTAGGTCGTTAAACTGCTGGTCCATAAAGCTCTAGAGGTCTTTAATGTGGCGTTTACTCTAGTTCTGTATTGCCTAGGGTAGAAGTACATCCACTGCCTTGCCCGTACACCTACTAACCACGTACTCGATCTAAGCGAGGCTGGAAGTTCCTTTGTACTTGTGCTAGAGCTTAGCTTAAGTCTTATATTTAAACGCTATGTACTTTGTTTAATCTCTATCAAATAGTTCTAGGTGCGGGAACTTATTCCTGCGCGCAGCTGGCTTGGCGATTACAGCTGCTGCTAGGGGAGGCGTAAAGGCTCTATAGGACGACTCGAAACGCCCCTTAGCTTGGTTACGCTCGAGTGCCACGAGCCGTTCCGTTAGCACCTGGTTCTAGGCTGTTAACTGATTCATCAGCTCCATCATCTAGGCCATGGCATCCTAGTTGGCCTTCGGCGAGCCTCCTTGCCTTGGTGAGCCCTTTCCTCCCACGACAGCCGATCGTATGGCGACCGCTTTAATTGTTGGCCTAATTGCTACCTTCTTCTATCCGTCCTCTCTAAGCATTTGTGTAATTTCGCGCAGGATCTCTTCATCTAATACTCCTGCCTAGTTCTTAGCAGCAGCGTACGCCGCTAGCTCTTCTACATT
>NW_007359970.1:1151063-1157506 GCF_000359705.1 Exserohilum turcica Et28A | reverse complement strand
CTATGTACTTTGTTTAATCTCTATCAAATAGTTCTAGGTGCGGGAACTTATTCCTGCGCGCAGCTGGCTTGGCGATTACAGCTGCTGCTAGGGGAGGCGTAAAGGCTCTATAGGACGACTCGAAACGCCCCTTAGCTTGGTTACGCTCGAGTGCCACGAGCCGTTCCGTTAGCACCTGGTTCTAGGCTGTTAACTGATTCATCAGCTCCATCATCTAGGCCATGGCATCCTAGTTGGCCTTCGGCGAGCCTCCTTGCCTTGGTGAGCCCTTTCCTCCCACGACAGCCGATCGTATGGCGACCGCTTTAATTGTTGGCCTAATTGCTACCTTCTTCTATCCGTCCTCTCTAAGCATTTGTGTAATTTCGCGCAGGATCTCTTCATCTAATACTCCTGCCTAGTTCTTAGCAGCAGCGTACGCCGCCAGCTCTTCTACATTCAAGTTTGGAACGTTAATCTCTATTGCCTAATTCGTTTTGGACGTCTCGTTCTTTGCCTGCTAATATACAGGGCTTCTAATCGCTCTTCAATCCGCTCGCGCAGTCCTAGACTGCGGCCTACTCCTCGTTGGTGAGGACTAGTAGGGCTTACCTTTAGCTGTCCTTGTTACTAGCCAGAATCTAAACAGCGTTCTGTCGCTGTTGTGTCGCGTCCCTAGGAAGACTCACGTCTTGCCGTCTCGCTCGTGGGATCTCGTCTCCTATTAAGAGTAATCGCACGGCCTGCACCTCGTCCGATAGAGGATTGACAGGACTTCTCACTACAACGTCTGCTTCTAGCTAACTGTACACTAGGCCTAAGTGGCCTTTAGGTAGTTTATTACGCGACGTTGTGCCTACAGCTTAGCTTTCTAAAACACAATAGGACTTCCTAGACAGGTCCTAGGCGACTAATTTGCCTACTATCTCTCACGGCTGAACTTCCTGCGAAGCTCTGCCCTAGGTGTACTGTCTTACGACGGTCTACCTTCTTGCTGCACTAAAGGCCTTTTGTACCTATTATAGCACTAACTCTATATTACTAGCTTGCACTAACAACACGCTCTAAAACTTAGTTAAAAGATAGTCTGCCTAAGGCTTATGTCTAATTGGGATCGAATACAAAATGTAAGGGGCTGCGCTCTAGGGAGCAATCGCGAGGTATACAAGAGGTTGTATTCGATAGAGAGCTATCTACTCTGCTTACGTGGTGTTTATTTACTTATTAGAGAAAGGTTATGCCGGAGTATCTAAGCGCGTTGTCTGAGCGCTGCTCGGTCTGAACGTAGTTCAGATGGTGCGCGCGCAGCTTGGCCCGAGATTCCATCGAGGAGCTATCCAAAGGGCGTTCAGCCCGTTACAAAGAAGAGGGATACACCTATAGAGGCGTTTATATAGGAGTTAAGTATAAGTTCTAAAAGAGGGCAAAGCTAAGCCTAATTATCTTAGTTATAGTTATAAAAGATCTATATAACTACTTCTATGTTGCTATTAGCTTATTCTATTGTCTTATCTTGTCAGATAAGTGGCAGAATCTGTAACGGGTCGAGTCCTATTAGACTGCGCACGCAACTACAACGCGCCCACCGCGCCAAAAAGGCTGGCACAAGATATCAGAGCTGCTGATATCGTTGCGTAGTTGATACATAAGATAGCCACCGCTATCTGTACTGTAGCGGGCTACCTAGCCCGTTACAGAATCCAGGTGCAGACTCGAGCACCAGGATTCTGTGATCCCAACCAATCAGGGCTGATCGCCAAGACCTAACCCTAGGCGAGGCTAATACTTAGCGGCCTACCTAATACAAAAAGCAATAGCGATAGCTCTTATAAGGGGCGCGCCCTTACGCCCCTACAGACATAGAGGGCAGAGCAATCAATACAATTAGTTTCTACTATCAAGTTTATCACAGTCTTTTATCACAGTGATCTAGATAGGTCCTTAATTAGAGAATCCCTAATAGTCTAACATCTTTAACGTACCCCACGGCTTCGCGAGCCACACGGGTTCGCGAGCCACTTTTGCCAAGCCCTCACTAAAACTACTACCCTACCCTGATGTCGCAACAACAACAGCAGTTACAGCCTTCTAGTGAATGTTAGATATAGCTTGCTCTTTAAGCTCTTAAACAAGATACGACTCTCTCTCTACAACGCGCTGCAGCTATCTATAACGTAGATCGAATAACACTAAGCCAAAGACGCGATAGACGACCTTTACAGGCAGATCGCTAGCCAAAAACAAGGAATCTAACTAAGTTTAAAGAGGACGTAATTATTAAGCATATACTTAAGCTAGTTACGCGTGGATTTCCCCCTTAGCTCGCAGACGTAGCTAATATAGCTAATTCCTTGCGCGCTAAGCGTAATCTAGACTAGGTTGGCCAAAACTAGCCTAGTACCTTTGTTAAACGTCGATCTAAGCTTGTGACGCGTTTTAATCGCAAGTACGACTATAAGAGAGCCCTCTGTGAGGATCCTAAGACTATCTAGGCCTAGTTTAACCTAGTAGCCTGCATGAAAGCCAAGTATAGTATTGTAGACGACGATATGTACAACTTTAACAAGACTAGCTTTATAATGGGCTAGATTGCCCCTAGAGCTGTTATTACAGCTTCAGAGAGACGTGGACGACCAAAGACTATCCAGCCTAGCAATAGAGAGTGGGCAACAGTCATCCAGGGCATCAATGCGACCGGGTGGACGATTCCGCCCTTCATTATACTCAGGGCGCGCCACCACCTCTTAAGCTGGTATAAGGACGGCGATATACCCCAGAACTGGGTTATTAGAGTCTCTAAGAACGGCTGGACGACCAATGAGCTTAGTCTTACGTGGCTAAAGCACTTTAATAAGCATACAAAGACAAAGAAGGTTAGTATCTACCGCCTACTTATTATTAACGGCTATAAGAGCTATAACTCGCTAGATTTCCAAAAGTACTGCAAAGATCAGGGTATTATCACTATTTGCATGCCTCCGCACTCGTCCCACCTCTTGCAGCCTCTTGATGTGGGCTGTTTTGCCCCTTTAAAGCAGGCCTATGGGCGCCAAGTCGAATCGCTCATGCGCAGCCAGATTAGCCACATTACCAAACAAGAGTTCCTATCTTGCTTTAAGCGGGCTTTTAACGCCTTATTTACAGCTAGCAATGTCTAAGGAGGGTTTTAAGGCGCTAGATTGGTCCTATTTGACCTAGAACGGGTCATATCAACGCTTAATATCAAGCTACGCACTCCATCACCCCTACCTATCGACAACTAGCCCTAGGTGTCGCAAACGCCTAGCAATACCCTAGAATTAGGGTCGCAATTGACGCTAGTAAAGCAGAGGATTTAGAGGCATACGAACAGTTCGCCAACGTATATTATAAAGGCCTTTAAAAAGGTCTTAAAGGGGGCAGCGATTATCGCGCATAAGCTAGTGTTAGCGCAAAAAGAGATCGCTAAGCTTAAAGCAGCAAATGAGGCCGCAACGCGACGAAAATCGCATAAAAGAAAGCGGGTTTAGGCGGAGGGGACCTTAACAGTTAAAGATAGGGCGCGCTTAACTGCTCTCTAGGACTTTAGGGTGCGTAGTAATAGGAAGAAGTTAAAGAAGCAGAAGCGCGCTAAAGTGGGTGAACCGTCTCAACAGCGGTGTGGATAGTGCAATAGGACTAGGTATAACGCGCGAACTTGTAAGAATGTAGCAGAAGTAGTCTCTAAACAGCATTTTGTATTTTATTGCACTATATTGGCTAAAGTTGGGCTATTTTAGGACATAATGTACTAGTTTTAGTGAGGGCTTGGCAAAAGTGGCTCGCGAACCCGTGTGGCTCGCGAAGCCGTGGGGTACGTTATAGGATATTGTAGATAGTAGTAGTATAGTTTACACTTTATATATATTATAACTAGACGTTATAAAGAGCAAGTTAAATATTAGATTTAGGAAATATTAATAGATTGTTACGTTGTTAAGATATCACGCGTTATAGTAATGAAGTTGATAGGCTAGTAGGGCGTTAGTAACTTACTTGGGTTAGCGACTCACTTGTGAACCACGTTAGATAAAATAATATTCCTCTATAGTACAAATATATTAGACAATTAAAACTAATACATATATATATATATAGATATATATATATATAACGTGGTTCACAAGTAAGTTGCTAACCTAAGCAAGTTGCTAACGCCCCACTTGTAATGGGCGGGCCCAACGGGCCGAGCGTACGACTACATAGGCCATCCATAGCCAAAAAGGCAGTAACAAGACTTCAAGCTTCTTGAAGTCCAGGTAGTCGTATAGATATACTCGATCACACACACTTTAGGCGTAGCCTCTTACATTAAGAGCTGCTTAAAGCGTACCTATTTCCTCTATTATAAGCGTTATTTTATATGCTATTTGCTAGGCCCCCTTACTTAGCTATGCGATCTACTTAGTAAGTAAATTAGTAGAAGACTTATAGCGTTTTCTTACGCTTTCTTAAATAAGACTAATTTAAGACTTAACTTCGTGCGCGTTGCGTAGTGTCTGCGCCTACTAGGTGGCTACCTATTGTAGTGATTGTATAGGTGTCTGCACCACTACATTAAGCTTAGATAGCATAACCTATAGGTTATATAGGACTAGACTAGCGCCTCTAAAGCTAGCTTGGATATTCTCCTTCGTGATAGACTGCTTAAAAGTAGTCTTAAAGGCTAGTAGGAAGGTGTTTTTGCTAATATAGTAGGTGTAGTTATATGCTAAGCCTAAAATAGCGTTGCTATACTTACAATTTAACAGCGAGAAGCAGGCGACGTTAAGGTGCTATAATAGGTAAGATAAGTGCGCAGGCATATAGAGAAGCATCATATTCTTCTCCTTGCAAAGATCTTATAAATTAATACAGCAGTAGCTCTTATAGCTATTAATAATAAGCAGTTAATAGCTACCTATAGTAGAGCTCTTTGTATAGGTATCAAAGTGCTCTAACTAGGCAAGACTAAGCTAATTATTTGTTTAGCTATTAGGACTAACTTTAAGAACCTAGTTAGTAGGTAAATTCTTAAACTAAATGTTGATAAGCACCTTGCCTATAAAGATAATAAAAGGTAGTATTTAGCAACTTAACGCGCCTACGCCTTAGATTATAGTAACCTACTTATAGTTACCTAGCTATATTTACTTCTTTTTCTTATATCTTTTTAATGCTATAATAACTAACTATAATAAAATCTTACTTATTATAAAGCTAGTTTTATTAAAGTTATAGATATTATTGTCTATGATACCCTACTTCTACCTTATCGCCTAGAGCAAGTTAAACTAGTGCTAAATAGCTACTAGATTCTCATAGGCGGCTTGCTAGTGATTATAGGGACGCCTCTAGCGCGTATACAGCTTAGAAGTCTACTTAATAAAGTTATTAACCTAGTTCTTACTAATAGAGTTGCTACTACGCTTTTCTAATAGTTTATTAGCTATTACTTAAACGTTTAGCTTTGTAGGCGTAAATCGTTACGTAGACTCTTCAAGAATACTCTTAACTATAGCCTTTTCTTCTAGCTTATCTAGACGCTTTAAATTTAGCTTATAGTTACGTTAAGGGCGCTTTCTAGCGCGTTATTTAGATAAAGTTCTTTATAAAACGTTGTAGATAGTATTAGTATAGTTTACACTCTAAGCACGTTACAACTAAATGTTAAACAAAGTAAGTTAAATATTAGATTTAGAATATATTAATAAATAGTTGCGTTTTTAAGACATTACGCGTTATAGTGATAAAGTTGATAGGCTAGTGGGGCGTTAGCGACTCGCTTGGGTTAGCGACTTACTTGTGAACCACGTTATACATCATGTTACTACATGTATGAATTCAGTTTTTTTATAGCAATAGATAAACTAAATAGCTATTACTTTGAATTATAGTTAGGAAAAGTTTTTTATACGTATTATTAGATGTTATAGGCAAGAGAGGCCTAACTAACGAGTATGCATTTACCTATTGTATAGAAGAAGAAAGATACAGAAAAGAACTATCTAGAGGGCCCTCCTTTTATAGTTATTACTTGTACAAACGCTTAGACTTTTAGTCTTCCTCCTTACTTAAGCTTATTTATACGTAATTAACTACGTTATTTAGTTATATAACTAAAGTTATGTAATTTACTACTATGTAACCTATAGGTTATACCTCTCTAGTGTAGCCCTTTATAATACTCCCCTCCTTCACCTCGTCTAATATCACGTGCGTATTCCTTAGTCTTCTTTCCCTTTCTCTCTGTCTATTTACTATCACATGTTTGGCATCTTGTATAGTTAAAGTAAAGGCAAATGGTGAAGGTAAGAGAGAGTTAGGCAATAGTGCTATATAGCAAACGCTGTCTAGTGAGCATAAATACTCTTCTTCCCCTACCTATGTAACGGCGCAGGTAAGGCAGGTCGGATCTGTTTCGGTCGTAGGATCACTCAGAGGCATATGGGAGTGCGTGGGATCAA